>NC_045448.1:89758833-89846532 GCF_002776525.5 Piliocolobus tephrosceles | reverse complement strand
TATCTCCTTCAGTTCTCCTCTGATCTTAGTTATTTCTTGCCTTCTGCTAGCTTTTGAATGTGTTTGCTCTTGCCTCTCTAGTTAATTTCATTGTGATGTGTGATGTAATAGCTCAAAATAATAAGAGCTATTTATGACAAACCCACAGCTAATATCATACTGAATGGGCAAATACTGGAAAAATTCCCTTTGAAAACTGGCACAAGACAGGGATGCCCTCTCTCACCACTCCTATTCAACATAGTGTTGGAAGTTCTGGCTAGGGCAATCAGGCAAGAGAAAGAAATCAAGGGTATTCAGTTAGGAAAAGAAGAAGTCAAATTGTCCCTGTTTGCAGATGACATGATTGTATATTTAGAAAACCCCATCGTCTCAGCCCAAAATCTCCTTCATCTGATAAGCAACTTCAGCAAAGTCTCAGGATACAAAATTAATGTGCAAAAATCACAAGCATTCTTATACACCAGTACCAGACAAGCAGAGAGCCAAATCAGGAATGAACTTCCATTCACAATTGCTTCAAAGAGAATAAACTACCTAGGAATCCAACTTACAAGGGATGAAAAGGACCTCTTCAAGGAGAACTACAAACCACTGCTCAGTCAAATCAAAGAGGACACAAACAAATGGAAGAACATACCATGCCCATGGATAGGGAGAATCAATATGGTGAAAATGGCCATACTGCCTAAGGTTATTTAGGGATTCACTGCCATCCCCATCAAGCTACCAATGAGTTTCTTCACAGAATTGGAAAAAATGGCTTTAAAGTTCATATGGAACCAAAAAAGAGCCCGCATTGCCAAGACAATCCTAAGTCAAAAGGACAAAGCTGGAGGCGTCACGCTACCTGACTTCAAACTATACTACAAGGCTACAGTAACCAAAACAGCATGGTACTGCTACCAAAACAGAGATATAGACCAATGGAACAGAAAAGAGCCCTCAGAAATAATACCATACATCTACAGCCATCTGATCTTTGACAAACCTGAGAGAAAAAAGGAATGGGGAAAGGATTCCCGATTTAATAAATGGTGCTGGGAAATTGGCTAGCCATATGTAGAAAGCTGAAACAGGATGCTTTCTTGCTCCTTATACGAAGATTAATTCATGATGGATTAGAGACTTCAAAGTTAGAGCTAATACCATAAAAACCCTAGAAGAAAACCTAGGTAATACCATTCAGGACATGGGCCTGGGCAAGGACTTCATGTCTAAAACACCAAAAGCAACAGCAGCAAAAGCCAAAATTGACAAATGGGATCTAATTAAACTAAGCATCTTCTGCACAGCAAAAGAAACTACCATCAGAGTGAACAGGCAACCTACAGAATGGGAGAAAATTTTTGCAATCTACTCATCTGACAAAGGGCTAATTTCCAGAATCTACAAAGAACTCAAACAAATATACAAGAAAGAAACAAAAACCCCATCAAAAAGTGCACAACGGATATGAACAGACATTTCTCAAAATAAGACATTCATACAGCCAACAGACACATGAAAAAAATGCTCATCATCACTCGCCATCAGAGAAATACAAATGAAAACCACAATGAGATACCATCTCACACCAGTTAGAATGGCAATCATTAAAAAGTCAGTAAACAACAGGTGTTGGAGAGGATGTGGAGAAATAGGAACATTTACACTGTTGGTGGGATTATAAACTAGTTCAACCAATATGGAAAACAGTATGGCAATTCCTCAAGGATCTAGAACTAGATGTACCATATGACCCAGCCATCCCACTACTGGGTATATACCCAAAGGATTATAAATCATGCTGCTATAAAGACACAAGCACACGTATGTTTATTGCGGCACTATTCACAATAGCAAAGACTTGGAATCAACCCAAATGTCCATCTGTGACAGACTGGATTAAGAAAATGTGGCACATATGCACCATGGAATACTATGCAGCCATAAAAAAGGATTAGTTTGCATCCTTTGTATGGACATGGATTCAGCTGGAAGCCATCATTCTTAGCAAACTATCACAAGAAGAGAAAACCAAACACCGCATGTTCTCACTAATAGGTGGAAACTGAACAATGAGTGCACTTGGATTTGCAAGGAGAACATCACACATCAGGGACTATCATGGAGAGGGGGGAGGTGGGAGGGATTGCATTGGGAGTTATACCTGATGTAAATGATGAATTGATGGGTGCTGACGAGTTGATGGGTGCAGCACACCAACATGGCACAAGTATATATATGTAACAAACCTGCTTGTTATGCACATGTACCCTAGAACTTAAAGTATAATAAAAAAAATTTTAAAAAAAAGAATATGGAGGAAGAAATATCCTCAGGTAAAATCCAGCAGTAACCTTTCTGTGAAACTGCTCAGTGTCGTCTTATTTCCTCTCGCTCAATTAAGCCTCTCTTTTCATCGAGCAGTTTTCTAACCCTGTGCATGATTTCCATGTGATGGGATATTCAGGAGCACTTTGAGGCCTACGGTGAAAAAGGAAATATGTTCAGCCCGAAACTGGAGAGAAGCTTTCCGAGGAACTGGTTTGTGATGTGTGCATTCCACTCAACGTGTTAGACCTCTCATCTTATACAGCATAGGGGAAACCCTTTTGGAGAAACGGGTAGCAAGTGATATTCGGGAGCATGTTGATGCCTATCATGAAAAGGGAAAGAGCCTCAGACAAAAACTAGAGAGAAAGTTTATAGGAAACTCCTCTGTTATATGTGCAACCATCTCACATAGATAAAGCTTTCTTTACATTACGCAGCTTGGAAACTGTCATTGACGGATACACGAAGGGACCTTTGGGAGCTCATTGAGGACTATGGTCAAAAGGGAACTGTGTTCAGATAAAAATTGGAAAAAAAGCTTTCTGTGAATTTCCTTTTTCCTATGTTTATTAATCTCACATAGATGAACCTTCTAAATTACCCAGCTTGGAAAATCCCTAGTGGATGGATCCAGGAAGAGATATTTGGGAACACATTCGGGCCTATGGTGAAATAAAAAATGTAGTCAGATAAAAACTGGAGAGAAGCATTCTGAGAAACTGCTTGGTAATGTGAGCATTCCACTCAGGGAATTATAACATTCTTCTCATAAGGCACAGTTTGAACACTGTTCCTGTAAAACAAAAAGAGTGATATTTGGAGCACATTGAAGACTATGGCAAAAAGTGAAATGTCGTCCAATAAAAAACAGACAGAAACTCTTGAAGAAACTGCTCTCTGACACGTCCATTCGTTTCACAGGGTTAAAGGTTACTCTACATTTCCCAGTTTGAAAGTCGGTCTTTGAGGGTTCTGCGAAGGGATAGTAAGTGGCAACCGGAGGCCTGTGTTGAGCAAGGAATTGTCTTCCATCGAAAATTGGAGAGAAGCTTTCTGCACAACTTTTTGTGATGTTTGTGTTCATCTCATAGAGTTAAATCATTCTTTGGATTTTGCAGTTTGCAAGCACGGTTTCTGTGGAATATAAGAAAAGACATTTGGAAATGCTATTTAGAATACCCTGATATAGAAATAACCTCAGACAGAACCCAGAAGGAAACTTTCTGTGAATCTGCTCTGTGTCACGTGAGTTCCACTAAAACAGTTAAGTGTCTCTTTCATTGGGCAGTATCATAACACTTTTTGTTTAACCTGAGAAGGGATAGTCAAGAGCACTTTGAGACTCATGGTGGGAAAGGAAACTTCTGGTTATGGCAAATAGTGAAATACACTGAAATAAAGTCGAGGAAGAATTGCTCCAAGAATCTGCTCTCTGATATGTACATTCACTTCACAGTTATGTTTACTCTATGTTAATGAGTATGCTAAGTTAATGCTTACTCTATGATGCCCAGTTTCGAAATTCTGTCTTTGAAGTATCAGTGAAGGGATATTTAGTGACACCTGGAGACTTGTGGTGAGTAAGGAAACGACTTCCGATGAAACTTGCAGAGAAACTTGTATTCGTCTCATAGAGTTAAACCATTCTTTGGATTGAGCAGCCTGAAATCACTGTTTTTGTGGAATCTGATCAAGGGCATTTGGGAACGATCCTTAGAATATGGAGAAAGAAATATCCTCAGGTAAAATCGAGAAAGAAGCATTCTGTGTAACAGCTCTGTGTCGTCTTAATTCCTCTAGCTCAGAGAAGCCTCTGTTTTCATTAAGCAGTTTTCTAACCCTGTGTATGTTTGTGTGTGATGGGATATTCGGGAGCACTTTCAAGCTTACAGTGAAAAAGGAAATATGTTCAGACTGAAACTGGAGAGAAGCTTTCCGAGGACCTGCTTTGTGACGTGTGCATTCCACTCACAGTGTTATACCTCTCTTCTCATATATCGTCGGGGGAAACCCTTTTGGAGAAACAGGTACCAAGTGATATTCAGGAGCATGTTGATGCCCTTTGTGAAAAGGGAAATAGCCTCAGACAAAAACCGCAAATAAGGTTTCTAGGAAACTACTCTGTGATATGTGTAATCATCTCACATGGAGAAAGCTTTCTTTACATTACTCAGTTTGTAACCTGTCGTGGACGGATCCATGAAGGGACCTTCAGGAGCACATTCAGGACTATGGTGAAAAAGGAAATATCTTCACATAAAAATTGGAAAGAAGCTTTCTGTGAATCAGCTTTTTGCTCTGTTTATTCATCTCACATAAATGAAGTTTTCTTTACATTACACAGCTTAGAAATTCCCTCGTGGGTGTATCCACGAAGGGATATTTGGGATCACATTCGGGCCTATGGTGAAAGATAAATATAGTCAGATAAAAACTAGAGAAGACTTTTGAGAAACTGCTTGGTGATGTGAGTATTCTACTCAGAGAGTTATAACTTTCTTCTCATGAGGCACAGTTTGAACACTTTTCCTGTAAAACCAAAAGAGTGATATTCGGAGCACATTGGAGACTATGGCAAAAAGTGAAATGTCGTCCAATAAAAAAGAGAAAGAAGCAATCGAAGAAACTGCTCTCTGATATGTCCATTCTTTTCACAGGGTTAAAGCTTACTCTACAATTCCCAGTTTGAAAGTCGGTCTTTGAGGGTTCTGTGAAGGGATAGTAAGTGGCAACTGGAGACCTGTGTTGAGCAAGGAAATGTCTTCCATCGAAAAGTGGATGGAAGCAATATGGGCAACTCATTTGTGATGTTAGTTCTCATCTCATAGAGGTAAATCATTCTTTGGATTGAACAGTTTGAAATCACTGTTTCTGTGGAATCTGAGAAAGGACATTTACAAACGCTCTTTAGAATATCCTGAAAAAGAATTAACCTCAGAGAAAAAAAAGAAGGAAACTTTCCGTGAAACTGCTCCATGTCACGTGAATTCTGCTCACACCTGTAAGCTTCTCTTTTCATTGAGCAGTATCATAACACTGTTTTTGTTTAGTCTGAGAGGGGATATTCAGGAGCGCTTTGAGACTCACGGTGAGAAAGGAAGCATCTTCTGAAAGAAACTGGAAAGAAGCTTTCTGAGGAGCTGCTTTGTGACGTGGGCATTCCACTCACAGAAATATACCCTTCTTCTCACAGAGAATTTCGGAATCCCTTTTGGAGAAAAAGCTACCAAGAGACATTCAGGAGTATAGGGACAGCTATGGTGGAAAAGGAAATATCCTGGGACAAAAACTGTAAAGAATATTTCTGTGAAACTGCTTTGTGTTAGATATATTTATTCATCTTGCATAGTTAAACCTTTTATTATATTAGGCAGTTTGCAAACTCCGTCGTGCAGGGATCCACGAAAGGACATTCAGGAGCACACTCAGGCCTATGTTGAAAGAGGACATGACTTCAGATAAAAACTGGATGGAAGGTTTCTGAGAAAGTACTTTCTGATTTACGCATTACAATCAGGGAGTTATACTTCTTTACTCACAAGGCAGCATTTGAACACTGTTTCTGTGAAACAGAAAAAGTGATATTTCAGATCGCATTGAGGACTATGGTGAATAGTGAAATATACTGAAATAAAATCGAGCAGGAAGCGTTCCAAAAATCTGCTCTCTGATATGTGCATTCACTTCACAGAGATAATGTTGACTCTATGTTGCCCAGTTTCGAAACTCTGTCTTTGAAATATCTGTGAAGGGATATTTAGTGACGCCCAATGCTTGTGGTGAGCAAAGAAACACCTTCCGATGAAACCTGCAGAGAAACTTTCTGAGCAACTGCTTTCTGATGTGTGTATTCGTCTCATACAGTTAAACCATTCTTTGGATTGAGAAGCTGGAAATCACTATTTTTGTGGAATCTGAGGAAGGACATTTGGGAACGATCCTTAGAATATGGAGAAAGAAATATCCTCCGATAAATTCCTGAGGAAGCTTTCTGAGAAACTGTTATGTGTCGTCTTAATTCCTCTCACTGAGTTAAGCCTGTCTTTTCATTGAGCAGTTTTCTAACCCTGTGTATGTTTCACGTGTGCTGGGATATTCAGGAACACTTTGAGGCTTACGGTGAAAAAGGAAATATGTTCAGACAGAAACTGGAGAGAAGTTTTCCGAGGAACTGCTTTGTGATGTGTGCATTCCACTCATAGTGTTATACCTTTCTTCTCATACAGCGTCGGGGAAACCCTTTTGGAGAAACAGGTAACAAGTAATATTCAGGAGCATGTTGATGCCGATGATGAAAAGGGAAATAGCCTCAGACAAAACTTGGAAAGAAGCTTTCTAGGAAACTACTCTGTGATATGTGTAATCATCTCGCATAGATAAAGTTTTCCTTGCATTACACAGCTTCAAAACTGTCATGGACGGATTCAAGAAGGGATCTTTGGGAGCACATTCAGGACTATAGTGAAAGAGGAAATATGTTCAGATAACACCTGGAAAGAAGCTTTCTGTGAATCTGCTTTTTGCTATGTTTACTCGTCTCACATAGGTGAAGCTTTCTTTACATTATGCAGCTAGGAAACTCCCTCGTGGATGGATCCACGAGGGGATATTTGGGATGACATTCAGGCCTACAGTGAAATAGAAAATGTAGTCAGATAAAAACTGGAGAGAAGCTTCCTAAGAAACTGCCTGGTGATGCGTACATTCCACTCAGGGACTTATAATTTTCTTCTCATAAAGCACAGTTAGAACACTGTTTCTGTGAAACCGAAAGAGTGATATTCAGAGTACATTGAAGACTATGGCAAAAAGTGAAATGTCATCCAATAAAAAACAGAAACAAGCACTAGAAGAAACTGCTCTCTGACATGTCCATTCTTTTCACAGGGTTAAAGCTTACTCTACATTTCCCAGTTAGAAAATCGGTCTTTGAGGGCTCTGTGAAGGGATAGTAAGTGGCAATCGGAGGCCAGTGTCGAGCAAGAAAATGTCTTCCATCGAAAATTGGAGAGAAGCTTTCTGCACAACACTTTTGTGAGGTCTGTATTCATCTCCTACAGTTAAATCATTCTTTGGATTGAGTAGTTTGAAATCAGTGTTTCTGTGGAATTTGAGAATGGACATTTGGAAACGCTCTTTAGAATATCCTGAAAAAGAAATAACCTCAGAGAGAAACCAGAAGGAAGCATTCTGTGAAGCTGCTCTGTGTCACGTGAATTCCGCTCACACAGTTAAGATTCTCTTTTCATTGAGCAGTATCATAGCACTGTTTCTGTTTAGTCTGCAAAGGGATATTCTGGAGCGTTTTGAGGCTTACGGTGAGAAATTAAACCTCTTCAGATAGAAACTGGAGAGAAGCTTTCTGAGGAGCTGCTTTGTGACGTGTGCATTCCACACACCAAAATATAACTTTCTTCTCCTAGATGATTCCGGAATCCTTTTTGGAGAAAAAGCTACAAAGAGACATTCGGGATTATAGGGAGGGCTATGGTGAAAAACGAAATATCCTGAGACAAAAAATGGAAAGAATATTTCTGTGAAACTGCTTTGTGTTAGATATATTAATTCATGTCACATAGTTAAAACGTTTCCTATATTTTGCTGTTTGGAAACGCCAACATGCACGGATCCGTGAAGAGACATTCGGGAGCACATTCAGGCCTATGGTGAAAGAGGAGATACCTTCAGCTAAAATCTGGATAGAAGCTTTCTGAGAAACTACTTTGTGATGTACGCATTCCACTCAGGGAGTTATACCTTTTTTCTCACAAGGCAGTATCTGAACACTGTTCCTGTGAAACCCAAAAAGTGGTATTTTGGAGCACATTCAGGCTATGGCGAATAGTGAAATATACTGAAATAAAATCAAGGAAGAAGGGTTGCAAGAATCTGCTCTCTGATATGTGCATTCACTTCACAGAGTTAATGCTTACTCTATGTTGCCCAGTTTCGAACCTCTGTCTTTGAAGTATCTGTGAAGTGATATTTAGTGATGCCCAGTGGCTTGTGGTGAGCTAGGCACCGTCTTCCAATGAAACCTGAAGAGAAACTTTCTGAGCAACTGCTTTGCGATGTTTGTAATCATCTCATAGAGGGAGCTCATTGAGGGCTATGTTGAACAAGGAAATATCCTCCGAGAAATTGCTTTGTGATGTGTGAAATCATTTGAAAGTGTTACACCACTCTTTCATGTAGGAGTCTGCTAGCACTGACTTTGTGGAAGCTCAGAATTGATGTCTTGGATATCGTTGAATCCCATGGTGAATAATGAAATATCTTCAGACAAATCTACAGAGAAGCCTTCTCAGAAACTTCTTTGTTGTGAGTAAATTCAGCTCACAGTGTTAGATTATTGTTTTCATTCAGAAGCTCGCTAGCAGTGTTTTCAGAGAAAATGGAATAAGACACACGGTGGTGCTCTGAGACTACAAATAACCTCAGCTCCAACAAGAAAGAAGCTTTCTGAGGAACTGCTATGTGATGTGTGAATTCAACTCACTGAGTTACTGCTGTATTTTGTGGAGCTGTTGGTTAGCCCTGTTTTTGTGGAATCTGAGAACTGATATTTCGGATCCCTTTGAAGACTATAGGGCCAAAGGAAACATCCTTCGTTAAAAATGAGAAAGAAGCTTTCTGAGAAACTTCAATGTAATCTGTGAATTCGTCTCACACGGTTACAGCTTCCTCCTCATGTAGCTGTTTGCTAAGGCTGTTCTCGTGGAATTTGCAAAGTGCTATTTGGGAGCCCAATGAGGGTTATGGTGAAAAAGGAAATATCCACAGATAAAAAATGGAAGGAAGCGTTCTGAGAAACCGCACTGTGACCTGTGGATACAACTCACAGAGTCACAGTTGCTTTTTCATTGATCCGTTTGCTAACCCTCTTTCCTTGAAATCTGCATTGGGATATTTCTTAGCGCAGTGAAGCTGGCAGAGACAAAGGAAATATTCTGAAATAAAAACTAGGAGTAGCTTTCTTAGAAACATCTTTGTATATGTAAATTTATCTCACCAAGTTACAACTGTGTCTTCACGAAGCAGTTTGCTAACACTGTTGTCGTGGAATATGCAAAGTGATATTTGGGAGCGAATTGAGGCTCAAGGCGAACACGGAAACATCCTCAGATAAAAACTAGAAAGAAGCTTTCTGAGAAATTGCTTTGTGATGTGTGAATTCATCTTACAGAGATTCACCTTTCCCTTCTTGTAGCTGTTTGCTAACAGTGTTTTCGTGGAATCTGCAAAGTGATATTTGGGAGCTCATTGAGGGCTATGGTGAAAAAGGAAATATCCTCAGATAAAAACTGGAAAGAAGCGTTCTGAGAAACTGCATTATGATGTGTGAATGCAACTCACAGAGTTACACTCTTCAGAGATCAGTTTGCTAACACAGTTTTCTTGAAATCTGCAATTGGATACTTCTGAGTGAAATGAGGCTTACGGTGACAAAGGAAATATCCTCAGACAAAAACTAGAAAGAAGCTTTCTTAGAAACTTCTTTCTGATGTGTGAATTCATCTCACAGAGTTACACTTACATTTCATGGAGCGGTTGATCAACACTGTCTTTGAGGAACCTGAGAAGAGCTACCTTGGATCGCATTGAGGCCTACACTGTTGCAGGAAATATCCTCCATTAAAAAAAGTAAAAGAAGCTTTGTGACAAACCTCTTTGTGATATGTGAATTCATCTCACAGAGTAACAACTTAGTCTTCATGAAGCAGTTTGCTAACAGCGTTTTCATGGTATCTGCAAAGTGATATTTGGGAGCGCGTTGAGGCCTATGGTGAAAATGGAAATGTCCTCAGTTAATAATTAGAAAGAAGCTTTCTCAGAAGTTGGTTTCTGATGTGTGAATTTATAACACAAAGATTCACTTTTTCTTTCCTGTAACAGTGTGCTAACACTGTTGTCGTGGATTCTGCCAAGTAATGTTTGGAAGCTCATTGAGCTCTATGGTGGAAAGGGAAGTATCCTCACATAAAAACTGGAAAGAAGCGTTCAGAGAAACTGCATTGGACATGTGGATGCAAATCACAGAGTTACACTTTCCTTTTCATTGACCGTTTGCTAACACTCTTGTTTTGAAGTCTGCATTGGGATATATCTTAGCACAATGAAGCTGACGGTGAGAAAGGAGATATCCTCAAATAAAAACTAGAAAGTAGCTTTCTGAGAAACTTCTTAGTGACATGTGAATTCATCTCACCAAGTTACAACTTTGTCTTCACGAAGCAGTTTGCTAACCCTGTTGTCCTGGAATCTGCAAAGTGATATTTGGGAGCACATTGAGGCCCATGGTGAAAACGGAAATATCCTCAGGTAAAAGCTAGAAAGAATCTTTCTGAGAAATTACCTTCTGATATGTGAATTCCTCACACAGAGATTCACCTTTCCCTTCTTGTAGCAGTGTGCTAAAACTGTTGTCATTGATTCTGCCAAGTGATATTTGGGAGCACATTGATACCCATATTGAAAACAGATATATTCTCAGATAAACTCTAGAAAGAAGCTTTCTGAGAAATTGTTTACTGATTCCGGAATCCCTTTTGGAGGAAAAGCTACCAAGAGACATTCGGGAGTATGGGGATGGCTCTTGGGAAAAAGGAAATATTCTCAGAGAGAAACTGGAAAGAAGATATCTGTAAAACTGCTTTGTGTTAGATAGATTTATTCATGTCGCATAGTTAAAGCTTTCTTTACATTATGCAGCTTGGAAACTCTCATGGACGGTTCCAGAAGGGACCTTCGACAGCACATTCAGGACTATGGTGAAAAAGGAAATATCTTCAGATAAAAACTGGAAAGAAGCTTTCTGTGAGTCTGTTTTCTGCTATGCTTATTCCTCTCACATAGATGAAGCTTTCTTTACATTATGCATCTTGGAAACTCCCTCGAGGATGGATCTGTGAAGGGATATTTGGGATCACATTTGGACCTATGTTGAAAGAAAAGATATCTTTAGATAAAACTGGATATAAGCTTTCTGAGAAACTACTTTGTGATGTATGCATTCCACTCAGGGAGTTATAAGTCTTTTCTCAAAAGTCATCGTTTGAACACTGTTCCTGTGAAACCATAAAAGTGATATTTCGGAGCTCATTGAGGACTATGGCGAATAGTGAAATATACTGAAATAAAATCAAGGAAGAAACGTTCCAAGAATCTACTCTGTGATAGGTGCATTCACTTCACAAAGTTAATGCTTACTCTATGTTGTGCAGTTTCGATACTCTGTCTGTGAAGAATCTGTGAAGGGATAATTAGTGACTCCCAGAAGCTTATGGTGAGCAAGGAAATGAATTCCGATGAGAACTGCAGAGAAACTTTCTGAGCAATTGATTTGCGATGTGTGTATTCATCTCATAGAGTTAAACCATTACTTGTTTTTTTTTTTTTTACATTTAATTATGTACTTTTATTTTCTCTTATTATAGTCTAGTTTTTTTTTTTATACTTTAAATTCTAGGGTACATATGCATAAGGTGCAGGTTTGTTAAATATGTATATCTGTGCCATGTTGGTGTGCTGCACCCATCAACTTTTCAGCACCCATCAATTCATCATTTATATCAGGTATAACTCCCCAATGCAATCCCTCCCCCCTCCCCCCTCCCCATGATAGGCCCCAGTGTGTGATGTTCCCCTTCCCGAGTCCAAGTGAACTCATTGTTCAGTTCCCACCTATGAGTGATAACATGCGGTGTTTGGTTTTCTCTTCTTGTGATAGTTTGCTAAGAATGATGGTTTCCAGCTGCATCCATGTCCCTACAAAGGACACAAACTCATCGTTTTTTATGGCAGCATAGTATTCCATGGTGTATATGTGCCACATTTTCTTAATCCAGTCTGTCACAGATGGACATTTGGGTTGATTCCAAGTCTTTGCTATTGTGAATAGTGCCACAATAAACATACGTGTGCATGTGTCTTTGTACTAGCATAATTTATAATCTTTTGGGCATATACCCAGTAGTGGGATGGCTGGGTCGTATGGTACATCTAGTTCTAGATCCTTGAGGAATTGCCATACTGTTTTCCATAATGGTTGAACTAGTTTACAATCCCACCAACAGTGTAAAAGTGTTCCTATTTCTCCACATCCTCTCCAACACCTGTTGTTTCCTGATATTTTAATGATTGCCGTTCTAACTGGTGTGAGATGGTATCTCATTGTGGTTTTGATTTGCATTTCTCTGATGGCCAGTGATGATGGGCATTTTTTCATGTGTCTGTTGGCTGTATGGATGTCTTCTTTTGAGAAATGTCTGTTCATATCCTTTCCCCACTTTCTGATGGGGTTGATTGTTTTTTTCTTGTATATTTGTTTGAGTTCTTTGTAGATTCTGGAAATTAGCCCTTTGTCAGATGAGTAGATTGCAAAAATTTTCTCCCATTCTGTAGGTTGCCTGTTCACTCTGATGGTAGTTTCTTTTGCTGTGCAGAAGCTCTTTAGTTTAATGAGATCCCATTTGTCAATTTTGGCTTATGCTGCCGTTGCTTTTGGTGTTTTAGACATGAAGTTCTTGCCAATGCCTATGTCCTGAATGGTACTACCTAGATTTTCTTCTAGGGTTTTTATGGTAATAGGTCTAACATTAAAGTCTCTAATCCATCTTGAATTAATCTTCGTATAAGGAGTAAGGAAAGGATCCAGTTTCAGCTTTCTACTTATGGCTATCCAATTTTCCCAGCACCATTTATTAAATAGGGAATCCTTTCCCCATTTCTTTTTTCTCTCAGGCTTGTCAAAGATCAGATGGTTGTAGATGTGTGGTATTATTTCTGAGGATTCTGTTCTGTTCCATTGGTCTATATCTCTGTTTTGGTACCAGTACCATGTTGTTTTGGTTACTGTAGCCTTGTAGTATAGTTAGAAGTCAGGTAGCGTGACGCCTCCAGCTTTGTCCTTTTGACTTAGGATTGTCTTGGCAATGCGGGCTCTTTTTTGGTTCCATATGAACTTTAAAGCAGTTTTTCCCAATTCTGTGAAGAAACTCATTGGTAGCTTGATGGGGATGGCATTGAATCTATAAATAACCTTGGGCAGTATGGCCATTTCCACGATATTGATTCTCCCTATCCATGAGCATGGTATGTTCTTCCATTTTTTTGTGTCCTCTTTGATTTCACTGAGCAGTGGTTTGTAGTTCTCCTTGAAGAGGTCGTTTACATCCCTTGTAAGTTGGATTCCTAGGTAGTTTATTCTCTTTGAAGTAATTGGGAATGGAAGTTCATTCCTGATTTGGCTCTCTGCCTGTATGTTAATGGTGTATAAGAATGCTTGTGATTTTTGCACATTATTTTTTATCCTGAGACTTTGCTGAAGTTGCTTATCAGCTTAAGAAGGTTTTGGGCTGAGACAATGGGGTTTTCTAAATACACAATCATGTCATCTGCAAACAGGGACAATTTGTCTTCTTCTTTTCCTAACTGAATACCCTTGATTTCTTTCTCTTGCCTCATTGCCCCAGCCAGAACTTCCAACACTATGTTGAATAGGAGTGGTGAGAGAGGGCATCCCTGTCTTGTGCCAGTTTTCAAAGGGAATTTTTCCAGTTTTTGCCCATTCCGTATGATATTAGCTGTGGGTTTTTTCATATATAGCTCTCATTATTTTGAGGTACGTTCCTCAATACCGAATTTATTGAGCGTTTTTAGCATGAAGGGCTGTTGAATTTTGTCAGAAGCCTTTTCTGCATCGATTGAGATAATCATGTGGTTCTTGTCTTTGGTTCTGTTTATATGCTGGATTACGTTTATTGATGTGCGAATGTTGAACCAGCCTTGCATCCCAGGGATGAAGCCCACTTGATCATGGTGGATAAGCTTTTTGATGTGCTGCTGAATCCGGTTTGCCAGTATTTTATTGAGGATTTTTGCATCGATGTTCATCAGGGAGATTGGTCTAAAACTCTCTTTTTTTGTTGTGTCTCTGCCAGGCTTTGGTATCAGGATGATGTTGGCCTCATAAAATGAGTTAGGGAGGATTCCCTCTTTTTCTATTGATTGATATAGTTTCAGAAGGAATGGTACCAGCCCCTTCTTGTACCTCTGGTAGAATTCAGCTGTGAATCCATCTGGTCCTGGGCTTTTTTTGGTGGGAAAGCTATTAATTGTTGCCTCAATTTCAGAGGCTGCTATTGGTCTATTCAGGGATTCAACTTCTTCCTGGTTTAGTCTTGGAAGAGTGTACGTGTCCAGGAAATTATCCATTTCTTCTAGATTTTCTAGTTGATTTGCGTAGAGTTGTTTATACTATTCTCTGATGGTAGTTTGTATTTCTGTGGGGTCGGTGGTGATATCCCCTTTATCATTTTTTATTGCGTCTATTTGATTCCTCTCTCTTTTCTTCTTTATTAGTCTTGCTAGTGGTCTGTCAATTTTGTTGATCTTTTCAAAAAACCAACTCCTGGATTCATTGATTTTTTGGAGGGTTTTGTGTCTCTATCTCCTTCAGTTCTGCTCTGATCTTAGTTATTTCATGCCTTCTGCTAGCTTTTGAATGTGTTTGCTCTTGCCTCTCTAGTTCTTTTAATTGTGATGTTAGAGTGTCAATTTTAGATCTTTCCTGCTTTCTCTTGTGGGCACTTAGTGCTATAAATTTCCCTCTACACCACTGCTTTCAATGTGTCCCAGAGATTCTGGTATGTTGTATCGTTGTTCTCATTGGTTTCAAAGAACATCTTTATTTCTGCTTTCATTTCGTTATGTACCCAGTAGTCATTCAGGAGCAGGTTGTTCAGTTTCCATGTAGTTGAGCGGTTTTGATTGAGTTTCTTAGTCCTGAGTTCTAGTTTGATTGCACTGTGGTCAGAGAGACAGTTTGTTATAATTTCTGTTCTTGTGCATTTGCTGAGGAGTGCTTTACTTCCAATTATGTGGTCAATTTTGGAATAAGTGTGATGTGGTGCTGAGAAGAATGTATATTCTGTTGACTTGGGGTGGAGAGTTCTATAGATGTCTATTAGGTCCGCTTGGTGCAGAGATGAGTTCAATTCCTGGATATCCTTGTTAACTTTCTGTCTCGTTGATCTGTCTAATGTTGACAGTGGAGTATTGAAGTCTCCCATTATTATTGTATGGGAGTCTAAGTCTCTTTGTAAGTCTCTAAGGACTTACTTCATGAATCTGGGTGCTCCTGTATTGGGTGTATATTTATTTAGGATAGTTAGCTCTTCCTGTTGAATTGATCCCTTTACCATTATGTAATGGCCTTCTTTGTCTCTTTTGATCTTTGATGGTTTATAGTCTGTTTTATCAGAGACTAGGATTGCAACCCCTGCTTTTTTTTTTGTTCTCCATTTGCTTGGTAGATCTTCTTCCATCCCTTTATTTTGAGCCTATGTATGTCTCTGCATGTGAGATGGGTCTCCTGAAGACAGCAGACTGATGGGTCTTGACTCTTTATCCAGTTTGCCAGTCTGTGTCTTTTAATTGGAGCATTTAGTCCATTACCATTTAAGGTTAATATTGTTATGTGTGAACTTGATCCTGCCATTATGATATTAACTGGTTATTTTGCTCATAGTTGATGCAGTTTCTTCCTAGCCTCGATGGTCTTTACATTTTGGCATGATTTTGCAATGGCTGGTACCGGTTGTTCCTTTCCATGCTTAGGGCTTCCTTCAGGGTGTCTTGTAAGGCAGGCCTGGTGGTGACAAAATCTCTAAGCATTTCCTTATCTGTAAAGAAATTTATTTCTCCTTCACTTCTGAACTTAGTTTGGCTGGATATGAAATTCTGGGTTTAAAATTCTTTTCTTTAAGAACGTTGAATATTGGCCCCCACTCTCTTCTGGCTTGTAGAGTTTCTGCCGAGAGATCTGCTGTCAGTCTGATGGGCTTCCCTTTGTGGGTAATTCGACCTTTCTCTCTGGCTGCCCTTAAGATTTTTTTCCTTCATTTCAACTTTGGTGAATGTGGCAATTATGTGTCTTGGAGTTGCTCTTCTGGAGGAGTATCTTTGTGGCATTCTCTGTATTTCCTGAATTTGAATGTTGGCCTGCCCTGCTAGGTTGGGGAAGTTCCTCTGGATGATATCCTGAAGAGTGTTTTCCAATTTGGTTCCATTTTCCCCCTCACTTTCAGGCACCCCAATCAGACGTAGATTTGGTCTTTTTACATAATCCCATACTTCTTGCAGGCTTTGTTCATTTCTTTTTCTTCTTTTTTCTTTTGGTTTATCTTCTCGCTTCATTTCATTCATTTGATCCTCAATCGCTGATACTCTTTCTTCCATTTGATCGAGATGGTTACTCAAGCTTGTGCATTTGTCACGTATTTCTCGTGTCATGGTTTTCATCTCTGTCATTTCGTTTATGACCTTCTCTGCATTAATTAGTCTAGCTGTCAATTCTTCCACTCTTTTTTCAAGATTTTTAGTTTCTTTGTGCTGGGTACGTAATTCCTCCTTTAGCTCTGAGAGGTTTGATGGACTGAAGCCTTCTTCTCTCATCTCGTCAAAGTCATTCTCTGACCAGCTTTGATCCGTTGCTGGCGATCGGCTGTGTTCCTTTGCAGGGGGAGATGCCCTCTTATTTTTTGCATTTCCAGCTTTTCTGCCCTGCTTTTTCCCCATCTTTGTGGTTTTATCTGTCTCTGGTCTTTGATGATGGTGACGTACTGATGGGCTTTTGGTATAGGTGTCCTTCCTGTTTGATAGTTTTCCTTATGACATTCTGGACCCTCAGCTATAAGTCTGTTGGAGATTGCTTGAGGTCCAGTCCGGACCCTGTTTGCCTGGGTATCAGCAGCAGAGGTTGCAGAAGATAGAATATTGCTGAACAGCGAGTGCACCTGTCTGATTCTTGCTTTGGAAGCTTCCTCTCAGGGGTGTACTCCACCCTGTGAGGTGTGGGGTGTCAGACTGCCCCTAGTGGGGGATGTCTCCCAGTTAGGCTACTCAGGGGTCCGTGACCCACTTGAGCAGGCAGACTGTCCCTTCTCAGATCTCAACCTCCGTGTTGGGAGATCCACTGCTCTCTTCACAGCTGTCAGACACAGTCGTTCGCATCTGCACAGGCCTCTGCTGCTTTAGCTGAGCCCTGTCCCCAGAGGTGGAATCTACAGAGACAGGCAGGTTTCCTTGAGCTGCTGTGAGTTCCACCCAGTTAGAGCTTCCCAGCGGCTTTGTTTACCTACTTAAACCTCAGTGATGGCCGGCGCCCCTCCCCCAGCCTCGCTGCTGCCTTGTGGTTAGATTGCCGCAGACTGCTGTGTTAGCAAGGAGGGAGGCTCCGTGGGCGTGGGACCCTCCCGGCCAGGTGTGGGATATATTCTCCTGGTGTGCCGGTGTGCTTACAGTGCAGTATTGGGGTGGGAGTTACCCGATTTTCCAGGTGTTGTGTGTCTCAGTTCCCCTGGCTAGGAAAAGGGACTCCCTTCCCCCTTGCCCTTCCCAGGTGAGGCGATGCCTCGCCCTGCTTCAGCTCTCACTGGTCAGGCTGCAGCAGCTGACCAGCACCGATTATCCAGCACTCCCGAGTGAGATGACCCCAGTACCTCAGTTGAAAATGCAGAAATCACCGGTCTTCTGTGTTGCTCGCGCTGGGAGATGGAGACTGGAGCTCTTCCTATTTGGCCATCTTGCTCCGCCCCCTCTCAGCCCCTATTTTTATTGAGCATTTTCTAACCCTTTGTATGCTTAATGTGTGACGGGATATTCGGGAGCAGTTTGATTCTCATGGTGAAAAAGGAAATATGGTCAGACCAAAACTAGAGCAAAGCTTTCTGAGGAAATGCCTTGTGATGTGGCATTGCATGCACAGTGTTATACCACTCTTCTCATACAGCATCAGGGAAACCCTTTTGGAGAAACAGGTATCAAATGATATTCGGGAGCATGTTGCTGCCAATGGTAAAGGGAAATAGCCTCAGACTTAAACTGGAAAAAGCTTTCTAGGAAACTACTCTGTGATATGTGCAATCATCTCTCATAGATAAAGATTTCTTTACGTTACGCACCTTGGAAATTCTCATGGACAGATCCACGAAGGGACCTTCGGGAGCACTTTGAAGACCATGGTGAAAAACGAAATATCTTCAGATAAAAACGGGAAAGAAGCTTTCTGTGAATCTCCTTTTTGCTGTGTTTTTTCATCTCACATAAATGAAGCTTTCTTTACATTACACAGGTTGGAAACTCCCTCGTGGATTAATCTAGGAAGGGACTTTTGGGATAACATTCCGGCCTATAGTGAAACAGGAAATGTAGTCAGATCAAAACGGGAGAGAAGCTTTCGGAGAAACTGCTTGATGACGTGTACCTTCCACTCGGAGGGTTATAACTTTCTTCTCATAAGGCACAATTTGAACAGTGTTCCTGTAAAACCAAAAGAGTGATATTCGGAGCATATTGAAGACTATCGCAAAATAGAGATGTGCAATAAAAAGCAGAAAGAAGGACTCGAAGAAACTGCTCTCTGACATGTCCATTCTACACAGGGTTAAATCTTACTCTACATTTGCCAGTTTGAAGGTCGATTTTGAGGGTTCTGCGAAGGGTTAGTAAGTGGCAATCGGAGGTCTGTTTTGACCAAGGAAATGTCTTCCATCGAATATTTGAGAGAAGCTTTCTGCGCAAATCTTTTGTGAAGTTTTTGCTCATCTCATGGAGCTAAATCATTCTTTGGATTGAATAGCTTGAAATCACTGTTTCTGTGGATACTGAGAAAGGACATTTGGAAACACTCTTTAAAATATACTGAAAAAGAAATAACCTCAGAGAGAAAGCAAAAGGAAGCTTTCTGTGAAACTGCTCTGTGTCACGTGAATTACACTCACACAATTAAGTTTCTCTTTTAATGAGCAGTATCATAACGTTGTTTCTGTTTAGTCTGCGAAGGGATATTCAGTAGTGCTTTGAGGCTTACATTGAGAAAGGAAACATCTTAAGATTGAAACTGGAGAGATGCTTTCTGAGGAGCTGCTTTGTGACGTGTGCATTCCACTCACAGAATGAAGTGTGCAATGCACTCACTTTCTTCTCCTAGAGTATTCCGGAATCCCTTTTCGAGAAAAAGCTACCAAGCGACATTCGGGAGTATACGGATGGCTATGGTGAAAAAGGAAATATCCTCAGACAAAATCTGCAAAGAAGATTTCTGTGAAGCTGCTTTGTTTTAGATATTTTTATTCATCTTGCATAGTTAAAACTTTTCATATATTGCGGAGCTTGGAAACTCTGTCATGCACAGATCTGGGAGGGGACATTCAGGAGCACATTCAGGCCTATAGTGAAAGAGGAGATACCTTCAGATAAAAAGAGGATAGAAGCTTTCAGAGAAGCCACTTTGTGATGTATGCATTCCACTCAGGGAGTTATACCTCTTTTCTCACAAGGCAGTGTTTGACAACTCTTCCTGTGAAACTGAAAAGGTGATATTTCACAGCGCATTGAGGACTATGGTGAATAATGATATATACAGAAATAAAATCGAGGAAGAATCGTTCCAAGAAGCTGCTCTCTGATATTTGCATTCACTTCACAGAGTTAGTGCTTACTCTATGTTGCCCAGTTTCGAAACTCTGTTTTTGAAGGATCTGTGACGGGATATTTAGTGATGCCTGGAGGCTTATGGTGAGCAAGGAAACGTCTTCTGATGAAACCTGCAGAGAATCTTTCTGAGCAACTGCTTTGCAATGTGTGTATTCGTCTCATAGATTTAAACCGTTCTTTTGATTGAACAGCTTGACATCACTGTTTTCGTGGAATCTGAGGAAGGACATTTGGGAACGATACTTAGAAAATGGAGAAAGAAATTTCCTCAGGTATAATCCAGACGGAAGCTTTCTGTGAATCTGCTCTGTGACGTCTTAATGGCTCTCACTGAGGTAAGCCTCTCTTTTCATTGAGCAGTTTTCTAACCCAGGGTATGCTTAGCGTGTGATGAAATATTTGGAAGCACTTTGAGGCTTACCGTGGAAAAGGAAATATGTTCAGACCAAAACTGGAGAGAAGCTTTCCGAGGAACTGCCTTGTGACGTGTGCATTCCACTCACAGTGTTACACCTCTCTTCTCATACAGCTTCGGGGAAACCCTTTTGGAGATACAGGTACCAAGTGATATTTGGCAGCATGTTGATACCAATGGTGAAAAGGGAAATAGCCTGGGACTAAAACTGGAAAAATCTTTCTAGAAAACTAATCTGTGATATATGTAATCATCTCACATAGATAATGCTTCTTTACATTATGCAAGTTGGAAACTGTCATGGAAGGATCCACGAAGGGATCTTCCAGAGCACGTTGAGGACTATGGTGAATTACGAAATATCTTCAGATAAAAAAGGGAAAGAAGCTTTCTATGAATCTGCTTTTTGCTATGTTTGTTCATCTCACATGGATGAAGCTTTCTTTATATTACACAGCTTGGAAACTCCCTCGTGGATGAATTCACGAAGGGATATTTGGGATCATATTCGGGACTATGGTGAAATAGGAAATAGATTCAGATAAAAACTGGAGAGAAGCTTTCAGAGAAACTGCTTGGTGACGTGTGCTTTCCACTCAGGGAGTTGTAACTTTCTTCTCATAAGGCACAATTTGGACACTGTTCCTGGAAAACCAAAAGAGAGATATTCGAAGTGCATTGAAGAGTATGTCAAAAAGTGAAATATCGTACAATAAAAAACAGAAAGAAGCACTCAAAGAAACTGCTCTCTGACATATCCATTCTTTGCACAGGGTTAAAGCTTACTCTACATTTCCCAGTTTGAAAGTCTGTCTTTGAGGGTTCTGCGAGGTATAGTAACTGGCAACTGGGGGCCTGTGTTGAGTAAGGAAATTGCTTCCATCGATAATTGGGGAGAAGCTTTATGTGCAACAGTTTTGTGAAGTTTGTGCTCATCTCATAGAGTTAAATCATGCTTTGGATTAAGTAGTTTGAAATCCCTCTTTCTGTGGAATCTGAGAAAGGTCATTTGGAAATGCCCTTTAGAATATCATGAAGAAAAAATAACCTCAGACAGAAACCAGAAGGAACATTTCTGTGCAACTGCTCTGTCACGTGAATTCTGCTCACAGAGATATGCTTCTGTTTTCATTGAGCAGTATCATAACACTGTTTTTGTTTACTCGGCAAAGAGATATTCAGGAGTGATTTGATGCTTACGGTGAGATAGGAAACGTCTCCAGATAGAAACTGAAGAGAAGCTTTCTGAGGAGCTACTTTGTGACGTGTGCATTCCACTCACAGAATTCCACTCACAGAATAACATGTGCATTCCACTCACAGAATGACGTGTGTGTTCCACTCACCTTTTTCTCCTAGAGGATTCTGGAATCTCTTTTGGAGAAAAAGCTACCAAGAGACATTCAGGAGTATAGGGATGGCTATGGTGAAAAAAGAAATATCCTCAGACAAAAACTGGAAAGAAGATTTCTGTGAAACTGCTTTGTGTTAGATGTATTTATTCATCTCGCATAGTTAAAACATTTCTTATATTACTCTGTTTGGAAACTCCGTCATGCACGGATCGAAGAAGGGACATTTGGGAGCACATTCAGGCCTATGGTGAAAGAGGAGATATTTTCAGATAAAAAGTGGATAGAAGATTTCTGAGAAACGACTTTTTGATGTATGCATTCCACTCAGGTAGTTATACCTCTCTTCTCACAAGGCAGTGTTTGAATACTATTCCTTTGAAATCACAAAAGTGATATTTCGGAGCGCATTGAGGACTATGACGAATAGTGAAATATACTGAAATAAAATCGAAGAAGAAGCGTTCCAGAATCTGCTCTCCGATATGTGCATTCCCTTCACAGAGTTAATGCTTACTCTATGTTGACCAGTTTTGAAACTCTGTATTTGAAGTATCTGTGAAGGGATATTTAGTGACACCCAGAGGCTTGTAGTGAGCAAGGAAAGGTCTTCCGATGAAACCTGCAGAGAAACTTTCTGAGCAACTGCTTTGCTATATGTGTATTCATCTCATAGAGTTAAACCATTCTTTGCATTGAACAGCTTGAAATCACTGTTCTTGTGAAATCTGAGGAAGGACCTTTGGGAACAATACCTAGAATATGGAGAAAGAAGTATCCTCAGGTAAAATCCAAAAGGTAGCTTTCTGTGAATCTGCTCTGTGTTGTCTTAATACCTCTCACTCAGTTAAGCTTCTCTTTTCATTGAGCAGTTTTATAACCCTGTGTATGTTTAGCATGTGATGTGATATTCGGGAACAGTTTGAGGCTTTCGGTGAAAAAGGAAATATGTTCAGACCGAAACTGGAGAGTAGCTTTCTGAGGAAATGCTTCGTCTTATGTGCATTCCAGTCAGAGTGTTATACCTCCTTCTTATACGGCATCAGGGAAATCCTTTTGGGGGAACAGGTACCAAGTGATATTCAGTAGCATGTTGTTGCCGATGGTGAAAGGGGAATCAACCTCAGAGAAAACTGGAAAGGAGCTTTCTAGGAAACTACTCTTTGATATCTGTAATCATCTCGCATAGATAAAACTTTCTTTACATTACTCAACTTGGAAATTTTCATGGACGGATCCAGGAAGGGACCTTCAGGAGCACATTAAGGACTCTGGTGAAAAAGTAAATCTCTTCACATAAAAACTCGAAAGAAGGTTTCTGTGAATCTGCTTTTTGCCATGTTTATTCATTTCGCAGAGATGAAGCTTTCTTTACATTATGCAGCTTGGAAACACCCTCTTGGATGGATCCACAAAGGGATATTTGGGATCATATTTGGGCCTATGGTGAAATAGGAAATATAGTCAGATCAAAACGGGAGAGAAGCTTTCTGAGAAACTGCTTGGTGACGTATGCATTCCACTCAGGGTGTTATAACTTTCTTCTCATAAGGCAAAATTTGAAAACTGTTCCAGTAAAACCAAAAGAGTGATAATCGGAGCACACTGACTACTATGGCAAAATTGAAATGTCCAATAAATAACAGAAAGAAGCAATCGAAGAAACTGCTCTCTGACATGTTCATTTTTACACAGGCTGAAAGCTTACTCTACATTTCCCAGTTTGAAAGTCGGTCTTTGAGGGTTCTGGGAAGGGATAGTAAGGGGCAACAAGAGGCCGGTATCGAGCAAGGAAATGTCTTCCAACGAATATTTGAGAGAAGCTTTCTGCGTAACACTTTTGTGCAGTTAGTGCTCATCTCATAGAGTTAAATCATTCTTTGGAATGAGTAGTTTGAAATCACTGTTTCTGCGGAATCTGAGAAAGGACATTTGGAAATACTCTTTAGAATATTCTGAAAAAGAAATAACCTCAGAAAGAAACCAGAAGGAAGGTTTCTGTGAAACTGCTCTGTGTCACGTGAATTCCATTGACACATTTAAGCTTCTGTTTCCATTGAGCAGTATCATAACAATGGTTTCGTTTAGTCTGTGAAGGGATATTCAGGAGGGCTGTGAGGCTTACAGTGAGAAAGGAAACGTCTTCTGTCAGAAACTGGAGAGAAGCTTTCTGAGGAGCTGCTTTGTGACGTGTGCATTCCACTCACAGAATTCCACTCACAGAATGACGTGTGCATTGCACTCACCATTATTCTCCTAGAGGATTTCAGAATCCCTTTTGAATGAAAAAGCTACCAAGAGACATTCGGGAGTATAGGGATGGCTATGGTGAAAAGGGAAATATCCTCAGACAAAAACTGAAAAGAAGATTTCTGTGAAACTGCTTTGTGTTAGATATATTCATTCATCTCGCATAGTTAAAACTTTTCTTATATTATGCAGTTTGGAAACTCCGTCATGCACGGATCCACAAAGGGACATTAGGGAGCACACTCAGGCCTATGGTGAAAGAGGATGTCTCTTCAGATAAAAAGTGTAGAGATGCTTTCTGAGAAACGGCTTTGTGATGTATGCATTCCAGTCAGGGGGTTATGCCTCTTTTCTCACAAGGCAGTGCTTGAATTCTCTTCCGGTGAAACCGAAAAGGTGATATTTCGTAGCGCATTGAGGGCTATGGTGAATAGTGAAATATACTGAAATAAAATGGAGGAAGATGTGTTCCAAGAATTTGCTCTCTGATATGTGCATTCACTTCACAGAGTTAATGCCTACTCTATGTTGCCCAGATTCGAAACTCTCTCTTTGGAGAGTCTGTGAAGTGATACTTAGTGATGGCAGATGCTTGTGGTGAGCAAGGAAACGTCTTCCGATGAAACCTGCAGAGAAACTTTCTGAGCAACTGCATTGCAATGTGCGTATTCATCTCACAGAGGTAAACCGTTCTTTGGATTGAAAAGCTTGAAATCTCTTTTTGTGGTATCTGAGGAAGGATATTTGGGAACGATCATTAGAACATGGAGAAAGAAATATTCTCAGGTAAAATCCAGAAGGAAGCTTTCTGTGAAACTGCTCTGTGGCGTCTTAATGGCTCTCACTCAGTTAAGACCCTCTTTTCATTGTGCAGTTTTCTAACCCTTTGTATGGTTAGCATGTGACGGGATATTCAGGAGCACTTTCAGGCTCACGGTGAAAAAGGAAATATCTTCAGACCAATGCTGGAGAGAAGCTTTCCGAGGAAATGCTTTGTGACGTGTTCATTCCACACACAGTGTTATTCCTCTCTTCTCATACAGCATCCGGGAATCCCTTTTGGAGAAACAGGTACCAAGTGATATTCGGGAATATGTTGCTGCCCATGGTGAAAAGGGAAATAGCCTCAGACTAAAACTGGGAAAAGCTTTCTAGGAAAATACTCTGTGATATGTGTAATCATCTCAAATAGTTAAAGGTTTCCTTACATTACACAGCTTTGAAACTGTCATGGATGGTTCCACGAAGGGACCTTTGGGAGCACTTTGAAGACTATACTGAAAAAAGAAATATCTTCAGCTAAAAACGGCAAAGAAGCTTTCTCTGAATCTGCTTTTTGTTATGTTTATTCATCTCACATAGATGAACCTTTCTTTACATTACAAATCTGGAAACTCCCTCATGGATGGATCTGCGCAGGGATATTTGGGATCACATTCAGGCCTATCGTCAAATATGAAACATAGTCAGATCAAAACGGGAGAGAAGCTTTCTGAGAAACTGCTTGTTGACGTGTGCATTCCTCTCAGGGAGTTACAACTTTCTTCTCATAAGGCACAATTTGAACACTGTTCCTATAAAACGAAAAGACTGATATTCGGAGCATATTGAAGACTATGGCAAAATTGAAATGTCCAATAGAAAACAGAAAGAAGCACTCGAAGAAATTGTTCTCGGACATGTCCATTTTGACACAGGGTTAAAGCTTACTCTACATTTCCCAGTTTGAAAGTCGGTCTTTCAGGTTTCTGTGAAGTGATAGTAAGTGGCAACTGGAGGCCTGTGTGGAGCAAGGAAATGTCTTCCATTGAATATTTGAAAGAAGCATTCTGTGCAACGCTTTTGTGAAGTTTTTGCTTATCTCATAGAGTTATATCATTCTTTGAATTGAGGAGCTTGAAATGACTGTTTCTGTGGAATCTGAGAAAGGACATTTGGAAACGCTCTTTAAAATATTCTGAAAAAGAAGTAACCTCAGAGAGAAACCAGAAGGAAGCATTCTGTGAAACTGCTCTGTGTCATGTGAATTCTGATCACACAGTGAAGCTTCTCTTTCCATTGAGTAGTATCATAACACTGTTTTTGTTTAGTCTGCGAAGGGATATACAGGAGTGCTTTGAGGCTTAGGTGAGAAAGGAAACGTCTTCAGATAGAAACTGGAGAGAATCATTCTGAGGAGCAGCTTTGTGATGTGTGCATTCCACTCACAGAATTCCACTCACAGAATGATGTGTGCATTCCACTCACAGAATGACGAGTGCATTCCACTCACCTTTCTTCTCCTAGAGGATTCCGGATTCCCTTTTGGATAAAAAGCTACCAAGTGTCATTCAGGAGTATAGGGATGGCTATGGTGAAAAAGAAAATATCCTGAGGCAAAAACTGGAAAGAAGATTTCTGTGAAACTGCTTTGTGTTAGATATATTTATTCATCTTGCATAGTTAAAACTTTTCTTATATTATGCAGTTTGGAAACTCTGTCATGCACGGATCCACGAAGGGCCATTTGGGAGCACATTCAGGCCTACGGTGAAAGAGGAGATATCTTTAGATAAAAATTGGATAGAAGCTTTCTGAAAAACAACTTTGTGATATATGAATTCCACTCAGGGAGTTATACCTCTTTTCTCACAAGGCAGTGTTTGAACACTGTTCCGGTGAAACCGAAAAAGTGATATTTCGGAAAACATTGAGGGCTACGGGGAATAGTGTAGTATACTGATATAACATCGAGGAAGAAGGGTTCCAAGAATCTGCTCTGTGATATGTGCATTCACTTCACACAGTTAATGCTTACACTATGTTACCCAGTTTCGAAACTCTGTCTTTGAGGAATCTATGAAGGGATATTTAGTGACACCCGGAGGCTTGTAAGCAAGGAAACGTCTTCCGATGAAACCTGCAGAGAAACTTTCTGAGCAACTGCTTTGCAATGTGTGTATTCGTCTCGTAGAGTTAAACCATTCTTTGGATTGAACAGCTTGCAATCACTGTTTTTGTGTAGTCTGAGGAGCAACACTTGGGAGTGATCCTTAGAACATGGAAAAAGAAGTATCCTCGGTTAAAATCCAAAAGGAAGCTTTCTGTGAAACTGATCAGTGTCATTTTAATTCCTCTCACTCAGTTAAGCTTCTCTTTTCATTGAACAGTTTTATATCCCGGTGTATGTTTAGCGTGTGATTCGAGATTACTTTGAGGCTTATGGTGAAAAAAGAAATATGTTCAGAGTGAAACTGGAGAGAAGCTTTCCGAGGAAATGCTTTGTTTCATGTGCATTCCAGTCAGAGTGTTATACCTCTCTTCTCATGCAGTGTTGGGGAAACCCTTTTGGAGGAACAGGTACCAAGTGATATTCGGGAGCATGTTGATGCCAATGGTGAAAAGGGAAATAACCTCAGAGCAAAACTGGAAAGAAGTTTTCTAGGAAACCACTTTTTGATATGTGTAATAATCTCGCATAGATAGAGCTTTCTTTACATTATGCAACTTGGAAACTGTCATGGACGGATCCATGAAGGGACATTCAGGACCAGATTCAGGACTATGGTGAAAAAGGAAATATCTTCAGATAAAAACCGGAAAGAAACTTTCAGTGAATCTGCTTTTTGCTATGTTTATTCATCTCATATAGATGAAGCTTTCTTTACATTATGCAGCTTGGAAACTCCCTCGTGGATGGATCCATGAAGGAATATTTGGGATCACATAGGGGCCTATGGTGAAATAGGTAATATAGCCAGATAAAAACTGGAGAGAAGCTTTCTGAGAAACTTCTTGGTGATGTGTTCATTCCACTCAGGGAGTTGTTACTTCCTTCTCATAAGCCACAGATTGAACACTGTTCCTGGAAAAGCCAAGGAGTGATATTCGGAGCACATTGTAGACTATGGCAAAAAATGAAAGGTCGTCCAATAAAAAACAAAAAGAAGCACTCGAAGAAACTGCTCTCTGACATGTCCATTCTTTTCACATGGTTAAATCTTACTCTACATTTCCCAGTTTGAAAGTCTGTCTCTGCGGGTTCTGCGAAGGGATAGTAAGTGTGAACCGGAGGCCTGTGTCGAGCCAAGAAATGTCTTCCATTGAAAATTGGAGAGAAGCTTTCTGCGCTACTCGTTTGTGATGTTTGTATTCATCCCATAGAGTTAAATAACTTTTTGGCTTATCCCACTACTGGGTATATACCCAAAGGATTATAAATTATTCTACTACAAAGACACATGCACACGTATGGTTATTCTGGCACTATTCACAATAGCAAAGACTTGGAATCAACCCAAATGTCCATCAGTGACAGACTGGATTAAGAAAATGTGGCACATATACACCATGGAATACTATGCAGCCATAAAAAAGGATGAGTTTGCGTCCTTTGTAGGGACATGGATGCAGCTGGAAACCAACATTCTTAGCAAACTATCACAAGAACAGAAAACCAAACACTGCATGTTCTCACTCATAGGTGGGAACTGAACAATGAGATCACTTGGACTCGGGAAGGGGAACATCACACACTGGGGCCTATCATGGGGAGGGGGAAGGGGGGAGGGATTGCATTGGGGAGTTATACCTGATATAAATGATGAATTGATGGGTGCTGATGAGTTGATGGGTACAGCAAACCAACATGGCACAAGTATACATATGTAACAAACCTACCCATTATGCACATGTACCCTAGAACTTAAAGTATCATAAAATAAAATAAAATAAAAATAAAAATATATAATTCTTTGGCTTGAGCAGTTTGAAATCACTCTTTCTGTGGAATCTGATAAAGGACATTTGGAAACGCTCTTTAGAATATCCTGAAAATCAAATAACCTCAGAGAGAAACCAGAAGGAATCTTTCTGTGTAACTGTTCTGTGTCACGAGAATTCCGCTCACACAGTTAAGCTTCTCTTTTCATCGAGCAGTATCATAACACAGTTTTTGTTTAGTCTGTGAAGGGATATTCAGGAGCACTTTGACACTTACAGTGAGAAAGAAAACATCTTCAGATAGAAACTGGAGAGAAGCTTTCTGAGGAGCTGCTTTGTGATGTATGCATTCCATTAACAGAATTCCACTCATAGAATGACATGTGCATTCCACTCACAGAATGACATGTTCATTCCACTCACCTTTCTTCTCCAAGAGGGTTCTGGAATCCCTTTTGGAGAAAAAGCTACCAAGAGACATTCGGTATTATAGGGATGGCTATGGTAAAAAGGGAAATATCCTCAGACAAAAACTGGAAAGAAGATTTCTGTGAAACTGCTTTGTGTAGATATATTTATTCATCTCGCAGAGTTAAAACTGTTCTTATATTACACTGTTTGGAAACTCCATCATGCACGGATCCACGAAGGAATATTCAGGAGCACATTCAGGCCTACGGTGAAAGAGGCAATATCGTCAGATTAAAAGTGGAGAGAAACTTTCTGAGAGACAACTTTGGGATGTGTGCACTCCACTCAGGGAGTTATACATCTCTTTTCACAAGGCAGTGTTTGAACACTGTTCCTGTGAAACCAAAAAAGTGGTATTTTGGAGTGCATTGAGGACTATGGCGAATAGTGAAATATACTGAAATAAAATCGAGGAAGAAGAGTTCCAAGTATCTGCTTTCTAATATGCGCATTCACTTCACAGAGTTAATGCTTCCTGTATGTTGCCCAGTTTTGAAACTCTGTATTTGAAGGAGATGTGAAGGGATATTTAGTGATGCCCGGAGGTTTGTGGTGAGCAAGGAAACGTCTTCCGATGAAGCCTCCAGAAAATCTTTCAGAGGAACTGCATTGCTATGTGTGTATTCGTCTCATAGAGTTAAAACATTCTTTGGATTGAACAGCTTGGAATCACTGTTTTTGTGGAATCTGAGGGAGAACATTTGGGAACAATCTTTGAACATGGAGAAAGAAATATCCTGAGGTAAAATCCAGAAAGAAGCTTTCCGAGAAACTGCTATGTGTCATCTTAATGGCTCTCACTCAGTTAAGCCCCTCTTTTCATTGAGCAGGTTTCAAATCCTGAGTATGCTTAGTGTGTGATGGGATATTCGGGAGCACTTTGAGCCTTACGGTGAAAAAGGAAATATGTTCAGACCAAAACTGAAGAGAAGCTTTCCAAGGAACTGCTTTGACTCATGTGCATTTCATTCAGAGTGTTATACCTCTCTTCTCATATAGCGTCAGGGAATCTCTTTTGGAGGACCATATACCAAATGATATTCGGGAGCATGTTGATGCCAATGGAGAAAAGGGAAATAGCATCAGAGAAAAACTGGAAAGAAGATTTCTAGGAAACTACTCTTTGACATGTGTAATCATCTCGCATAGATAAAGCTTTCTTTATATTACGCAACTTGGAAACTGTCATGGACAGATCCAGGAATTGACTTTCGGGAGCACATTCAGGACTGTGGTGAAAAAGGAAATCTCTTCAGATAAAAACTGGAAAGAAGTTTTCTGTGAATCTGCTTTTTGCTATGTTTATTCATCTCACAGAGATGAAGTTTTCTTTACGTTATGCAGCTTGGAAACTCCCTCGTGGAAGGATCCACGAAGAGATATTTGGGATCACATTCAGGCCTATAGTGAAATAGGAAATATAGTCAGATCAAAATGGGAAAGAAGCTTTCTGAGAAACTGCTTGGAGACGTGTGCATTCCACTCAGGGATTTATAACTATCTTCTCATAAGGCACAATTTGAACACTGTTCCTGTAAAACCAAAAGAGTGATATTCGGAGCACATTGAGACTATGGCAAAATTGAATTGTCCAATAAAATACAGAAAGAAGCACTAGAAGAAACTACTCTCTGACATGTCCATTTCTACACAGGGTTAAAGCTTACTCTACATTTCCCAGTTTGAAAGTCGGTCTTTCAGGGTTCTGGGAAGGGATAGTAAGGGGCAACCAGAGGCCTGTGTCGAGCAAGGAAATGTCATCCATGGAATATTTGAGAGAAGCTTTCTGCGTAAAACTTTTGTGAAGTTTGTGCGAATCTCATAGAGTTAAATAATTCTTTGGATTGAGTAGTTTGAAACCACTGTTTCTGTGGAATCTGAGAAAGGACATTTGGAGATGCTCTTTAGAATATCTTGAAAAAGAAATAACCTCAGAGAGAAACCAGGGGAAGCTTTCTGTGAAACTGCTCTGTGTCACGTGAATTCCGCTCACACATTTAAACTTCTCTTTTCATTGAGCAGTATCATAACACTGTTTTTGTTTAGTCTGCGAAGGGATATTCAGGAGGGCTTTGAGGCTTACGGTGAGAAAGGAAACATCTTCAGACAGAAACTGGAGATAAGATTTCTGAGGAGCTGCTTTGTGACGTGTGCATTTCACTCACAGAATTCCACTCAGAGAATGATGTGTGCATCCCACTCACCTTTATTCTCCTAGAGTATTCCAGAATTCCTTTTGGAGAAAAAGCTACCAAGAGACATTCCGGAGTATAGAGATTGCTTTGGTGAAAAGTGAATTATCCTCAGACAAAAACTGAAAAGAAGGTTTCTGAGAAGTTGCTTCATGTTAGATATATTTATTCATATCGCATAGTTAAAATTTTCTTATATTACACAGTTTGGAACCTCCGTCATGCACGGTTGCGTGAAGTGTCATTCGGGAGCACATCGAGGCCTACAGTGAAAGAGGAGATATCTTCAGATAAAAAGTGGAGAGAAGCTTTCTGAGAAACGACTTTGTGATGTACACTTTCCACTCAAGGAGTTATACCTCTTTTCTCACGAGGCAGTGTTTGAACACTGTTCCTGTGAAACCGAATATGTGATATTTCAGAGTGCATTGTGGACTATGGCGAATAATGAAATATACTGAAATAAAATCGAGGAAGATGCATTCCAAGAATCTGCTCTGTGATATGTGCATTCAGTACACAGAGTTAATGCTTACTCTGTGTTGCCAGTTTCGAAATTCTGTCTTTAAAGTATCTGTGAAGGGATATTTAGTGACACCCGGAGGCTTGTGGTGAGCAAGGAAACGTCTTCTGATGAAACCTGCAGAGAAACTTTCTGAACAACTGCTTTGTGATGTGTGTACTTGTCTCATAGAGTGAAACCCGTCTTTGGATTGAACACCTTGAAATCACTGTTTTTGTGGAATCTGAGGAAGGACATTTGCGAATGTTCCTTAGAACATGGAGAAAGAAATATCCTAAGGTAAAATCCAGAAAGAAGCTTTCTGTGAAACTGTTCTGTGTCGTCTTAATGGCTCTCACTCAGAGAAGCCCCTCTCTTCATTGAGCAGTTTTCTAAACCTTTGTATGATTAGCATGTGACAGGATATTCAGGAGCACTTTCAGGCTCATGGTTAAAAAGGAAATATGTTCAGACCAAAGCTGGAGAGAAGCTTTCCGAGGAACTGCCTTGTAACGTGTGCATTTCACTAACAATGTTATACCTCTCTTCTCATACAGTGTCAGGGAAACCTTTTGGAGAAACAGGTACCAAATGATATTCGGGAGCATTTTGCTGCCAATGGTGAAAAGAGAAAAAGCCCCAGACTAAAACTGGGAAAAGGTTTCTAGGAAACTACTCTGTGATACGTGTAATCATATCAAAATGATAAAGGTTTCTTTACATTACACAGCTTTGAAACTGTCATGGACCAAACCATGAAGGGAAATTTGGGAGCACTTTGAAGACTATGGTGAAAAACGAAATATCTTCAGTTAAAAACGGGAAAGAAGCTTTCTGTGAATCTGCTTTTTGCTAAGTTTATTCATCTCACATAGATGAATTTTTCTTTACATTACAAATCTTGGAAATGCCCTTGTGGATGGATCCACGAAGGGATATTTGGGATCACATTCGGGCCTAGAGTGAAATAGGAAATATAGTCAGATCAAAACTGGAGAGAAGCTTTCTGAGAAACTGCTTTGTGAAGTCTGCATTCCACTCAGGGCGTTGTAACTTTCTTCTCATAAGGAAAAATTTGAACACTGTTCCCATGAAACCAAAAGAGTGATATTCGGAGCACATTGAAGACTAGGGCAAAATTGAAATGTCCAATAAAAAACAGAAAGAAGCACTCGAAGAAACTGCTGTCTGACATGTCCATTTTAACACAGGGTTAAAGCTTACTCTACATTTCCCAGTTTGAAAGTCGGTTTTGAGGGTTCTGCGAGGGATAGTAAGTGGCAACTGGAGGCCTGTGTAGAGCAAGGAAATGCCTTCCATCGAATATTTGAGAGAAGCTTTGTGCGCAACTGTTTTGTGAAATTTGAGCTCATCTCACAGAGTTAAATCATTCTTTGGATTGAGTAGTTTGAAATCCCTGTTTCTGTGGAATCTGAGAAAGCACATTTGGAAATGCTGTTTAGAATATCCTGAAAACGAAATAACCTCAGAGAGAAACCAGAAGGAAGCTTTCTGTGAAACTGCTCTGTGTCAAGTGAATTCCGCTCACACAGTTAAGCTTCTCTTTTCATTGAGCAGCATCATAACTCTGTTTTTGTTTAGTCTGCGAAGGGATATTCAGGAGCACTTTGAGGCTTACGGTGAGAAAGGAAACGTCTTCCGATGGAAACTGGCTAGAAGCTTTCTGAGGAGCTGCTTTTGACGTGTGCATTCCACTCACAGAATTCCACTCACAGAATGACGTATGCGTTCCACTCACAGAATGACGTGTGCATTCCACTCACCTTTCTTCTCTTAGAGTATTCTGGAATCCCTTTTGGAGAAAAAGCTATCAAGAGACATTGAGGTGTATAGGGATGGCTATGGTGAAAAAGGAAATTTCCCCAGACAAAAACTGGAAAGAAGTTTTCTGTGAAACTGCATTGTGTTAGATGTATTTATTCATCTCCATAGTTAAAACTTTTCTTTTATTACTCAGTTTGGAAACTCCGTCATGGACGGATCCGCAAAGGGACATTCGGGAGCACATTCAAGCCTATGGAGAAAGAGGAGATACCTTCAAATAAAAAGTGGAGAGAAGCTTTCTGAGGAACGACTTTGTGATGTATGCATTCCACTCTGGTATTTATACCTCTTTTCTCACAAGGCAGTGTTTGAACACTCTTCCTGTGAAATCAAAAAAGTGATATTTTGGAGTGCAATGAGGACTACGACGAATAGTGAAATATACTGAAATAAAATCGAAGAAGAAGCGTTCCAAGAATCTGCTCTGTGATATGTGCATCCACTTCACAGAGTTAATGCTTACTCTATGTTGCCCAGTTTCGAAACTCTGTCTTTGTAGGATCTGTGAAGGCATATTTAGTGACTCCCGGAGGCTTCTGGTGAGCAAGAAAATGTCTTCCGATGAAACCTGCAGAGAAACTTTCTGAGCAACGGCTTTGCAATACGTGTATTCGTCTCATAGAGTTAAATCGTTCTTTGCATTGAATATCTTGAAATCACTGTTTTTGTGAAATCTGAAAAGGAACCTTTGGGAAGGACACCTAGAATATGGAGAAAGAAATATCCTCAGGTAAAATCCAAAAGGTAGCTTTCTGTGAAACTGGTCTGTGTTGACTTAATTTCTCTCACTCAGTTAAGCCTCTCTTTTCCTTGAACAGTTTTATAACCGTGTGTATGTTTAGCGTGTGATGCAATATTCGGGAGCACTTTGAGGCTTATGGTGAAAAAGGAAGTATGTTCAGACCGACACTGGAGAGAAGCTTTCTGAGGAACTGCTTTGTCTCATGTGCATTCCAGTCAGAGTGTTTTACCTCTCTTCTCATACAGCGTTGGGGAAACCCTTTTGGAGGAACACGTACCAAGTGATATTCGGGAGCACGTTGATGCCGATGGTGAAAAGGGAAATAGCCTCAGAGAAAAAAATGAAAAGAAGCTTTTTAGGAAAATACTCTTTCATATGTGTAATCAACTTGCATAGATAGAGTTTTCTTTACATTACGCAACTTGGAAACTGTCATGGACGGATCCAGGAAGGGACCATTGGGAGCACATTCAGGACTCTGGTGAAAAAGGAAATCTCTTCAGATAAAAACTGGAAAGAAGGTTTCTGTGAATTTGCTTTTTGCTATGTTTATTCATCTCACAGAGATGAAGCTTTCTTTACATTATGCAGCTTGAAAACTCCCTCTTGGAAGGATCCACGAAGGGATATTTGGGATATTATTCGGGCCTATGGTGAAATAGGAAATATAGTCAGATAAATATTGGAGAGAAGCTTTCTGAGAAACTGCTTGGTGATGTGTGCATTCCACTCAGGGAGTTGTAACTTCCTTCCCATAAGCCACAGTTTGAACACTGTTCCTGGAAAAAGAAAAGAGAGATGTTACGAGCACATTGAAGACTATGGCAAAAAGTGAAATGTCATCGAATAGAAAAAAGAAAGAAGCACTCAAAGAAATGCTCTTTAATATATCCATTCTTTTCACAGGATCAATGCTTACTCTACATTTTCCAGTTTGAAAGTCGGTCTTTCAGGGTTCTGCGAAGGGATGATAAGTGTGAACTGGAGGCCTGTGTCGAGCAAGGAAATGTCTTCCACCCAATATTTGAGAGAAGCTTTCTGTGCAACTCTTTTGTGAGGTTTGTGTTCATCTCACAGAGTTAAATCATTCTTTGGATTTAGTAGTTTGAAGTTACAGCTTCTGTGGAATCTGAGAAAGGACATTTGTAAATGCTCTTTAGAATATACTGAAAAGGAAATAACCTCAGAGAGAAACCAGAAGGAAGCTTTCTGTGAAACTGCTCTGTGTCATGTGAATTCCGCTCAAACAGTTAAGCTTCACTTTTCATTGAGCAGTATCATAACACTGCTTTTGTTTAGTCTGTGAAGGGATATTCAGGAGTGCTTAGAGGCTTATGGTGAGAAAGGAAACATCTTCAGATAGAAACTGGAGAGAAGCTTTCTGAGGAGCTGCTTTGTGACGTGTGCATTCCACTCACAGAATTCCACTCACAGAATGACGTGTGCATTCCACTCACCTTTCTTCTCTTAGAGGAGTCTGGATTCCCTTACAGAGAAGAAGCTACCAAGAGACATTCAGGAGTATAGGGACGGCTATGGTGAAAAGGAAATATCCTCAGACAAAAACTGGAAAGATGATTTCTGTGAAACTGCTTTGTGTTAAATATATTTATTCATCTCGCATAGTTAAAACTGTTCTTATTTTGAGAAATGTCTGTTCATATCCTTTCCCCACTTTTGGATGGGGTTGTTTGTTTTTTTCTTGTATATTTGTTTGAGTTCTTTGTAGATTCTGGAAATGAGCCCTTTATCAGATGAGTAGATTGCAAAAATTTTCTCCCATTCTGTAGGTTGCCTGTTCACTCTGATGGTAGTTTCTTTTGCTGTGCAGAAGCTCTTTAGTTTAATGAGATCCCATTTGTCAATTTTGGCTTTTGCTGCCGTTGCTTTTGGTGTTTTAGACATGAAGTCCTTGCCCATGCCTATGTCCTGAATGGTACTACCTAGATTTTCTTCTAGGGTTTTTATGGTATTAGGTCTAACATTTAAGTCTCTAATCCATCTTGAATTAATCTTCGTATAAGGAGTAAGGAAAGGATCCAGTTTCAGCTTTCTACTTATGGCTAGCCAATTTTCCCAGCACCATTTATTAAATAGGGAATCCTTTCCCCATTTCTTGTTTTTCTCAGGTTTGTCAAATATCAGATGGTTGTAGATGTGTGGCATTATTTCTGAAGGCTCCGTTCTGTTCCATTTGTCTATATCTCTGTTTTGGTACCAGTACCATATACAGCCAACAGACACATGAAAAAATGCTCATCATCACTGGCCATCAGAGAAATGCAAATCAAAACCACAATGAGATACCATCTCACACCAGTTAGAATGGCAATCATTAAAAAATCAGGAAACAACAGGTGTTGGAGAGGATGTGGAGAAATAGGAACACTTTTACACTGTTGGTGGGATTGTAAACTAGTTCAACCATTATGGAAAACAGTATGGCGATTCCTCAAGGATCTAGAACTAGATGTACCATATGACCCAGCCATCCCACTACTGGGTATATACCCAAAGGATTATAAATTATGGTACTACAAATACACATGCACACGTATGTTTATTGTGGCACTATTCACAATAGCAAAGACTTGGAATCAACCCAAATGTCCATCAGTGACAGACTGGATTAAGAAAATGTGGCACATATACACCATGGAATACTATGCAGCCATAAAAAAGGATGAGTTTGCGTCCTTTGTAGGGACATGGATGCAGCTGGAAACCATCATTCTTAGCAAACTATCACAAGAAGAGAAAACCAAACACCGCATGTTCTCACTCATAGGTGGGAACTGAACAATGAGCTCACTTGGACTCGGGAAGGGGAACATCACACACTGGGGCCTATCATGGGGAGGGGGGAGGGGGGAGGGATTGCATTGGGGAGTTATACCTGATATAAATGATGAATTGATGGGTGCTGACGAGTTGATGGGTGCAGCACACCAACATGGCACATGTATACATATGTAACCTGCACGTTATGCACATGTACCCTAGAACTTAAAGTATAATAAAAAATAAAAAAAAATAAAAAAAAAAACTGTTCTTATATTATGTAGTTTGGAAACTCCGTCATGCATGGATAAGTGAAGGGATATTCGGGAGCACATTTAGGTCTCCGGTTAAAGAGGAGATATCTTCAGATATAAACTGGAGTGAAGCTTGCTGAGAAACGACTTTGTGATGTATGAATTCCACTCAGGGAGTTATACCTCTTTTCTCACAAGGCAGGATTTGAACACTGTGCCTGTGAAACCAAAAAAAGTGATATTTTGGAACACATAGAGGACTAAGGCGAATAGGGAAACATACTGAAATAAAATAGAGGAAGAAGCGTTCCAAAAATCTGCTCTCTGATATGTTCATTCACTTCACAGAGTTAATGCTTACTCTATGTTGCCCAGTTTCAAAACTCTGTCTTTGAAGGATCTGTGAAAGGATATTTAGTGATGCCCAGAGGCTTGTGGTGAGCAAGGAAACGTCTTCTGATGAAACCTACAGAGAAACGTTCTGAGCAACTGCTTTGCGATGTGTGTATTCGTCTCATGGAATTAAACTGTTCTTTGGAATGAGCAGCTAGAAATCACTGTTTTTGTGGAATCTGAGGAAGGATATTTGGGAACGATCCTTAGAAAATGGAGAAAGAAATATCCTCAGTGAAAATCCAGAAGGAAGCTTTCTGTGCAACTGTTCTGTGTCGTCTTAACGGCTCTCACTCAGTTAAGCCTCTCTTTTCATTTAGCAGTTTTCTAACCCTGTGTATGCTTAGCATGTGACTGGATATTCGGGAGCACTTTGAGGCTTACGGTGGAAAAGGAAATACGTTCAGACCAAAATGGGAGAGAAACGTTCCGAGGAACTGCCTTGTGACGTGTGCATTTCACTCACAGTGTTATACCTCTCTTCACATACAGGGTCGTGGAATCCCTTTTGGAGAAACAGGTACCAAGTGATATTCGGGAGCATGTTTATGCCAATGGTGAAAAGGGAAATAGCCTCAGACAAAAACTGGAGAGAATCTTTCTAGGAAACTACTCTGATATATGTAATCATCTGACATAGATTAAGCTTTCTTTACATTATGCATCTTGGAAACTGTCATTGACGGATCCAGGAAGGGACCTTTAGAAGCACATTCAGGGCTATGTTGAAATTGGAAATATCTTCAGATAAAAACTGGAAAGAAGCTTTCTGTGAATCTGCTTTTTGTTATATTTGTTCATCTCACATAGTTGAAGCTTCCTTAACATTACGCAGCTTGGAAACTCACTCGTGGATGGAGCCATGAAGGGATATTTGGGGTCATATTTGGGCCTATGGTGAAATAGGAAATTTAGTCAGATAAAAACAGAAGAGATGCTTTATGAGAAACTGCTTGGTGATGTGTGCATTCCAGACAGGTAGTTATAACTTTCTTCTCATAAGGCACAGTTTGAACACTGTTCCTGGAAAACTAAAAGAGTGATATTTTGAGCACACTGAAGACTATGGCAAAAAGTGAAATGTTGTCCAATAAAAAACAGAAAGAAGCACTCAAAGAAACTGCTCTCTGACTTGTCCATTCTTTTCACAGGTTAAAGCTTGCTCTATATTTCCAAGTATGAATGTCAGTCTTTGAGGGCTCTCTGAAGAGATAGGAAGTGGCAACCAGAGGCATGTGTCGAGCAAGACACGTCTTCCATTGAAAATTGGAGAGAAGCTTTCTGCACAACTCTTTTGTGATGTTGTATTCATCTCATAGAGTTAAATCATTCTTTGGACTGAACAGTTTGCAATCACTGTTTCTGTGGAATCTGAGAAAGGACAATTGGAAATGCTCTTTAGAATATCCTGAAAAAGGAATAACCTCAAAGAAAACCCAGAAGGAAGCTTTCGGTGAAACTGCTTTGTGTCACGTGAATTCCTCTCACACAGGTAAGCTTCCCTTTTCATTGAGCAGTATCATAACACTGCTTTGGTTTAGTCTGAGAAGGGATATACAGGAGTGCTTTGATTATCACGATGAGAAAGCAAATGTCTTCAGATACAAACTGGAGAGAAATTTTCTGATGAGCTGCTTTATGACGTGTGCATTTCACTCACAGAATTCCACTCACAGAATGACGTGTGCATTCCCCTCACCTTTCTTCTCCTAGAGGATTCCGGAATCCCTTTTGGAGAAGAAGCTACAAAGAGACATTCGGGAGTATAGGGACCGCTATTGTGAAAAAGGAATTCAGGCCTACTTTGAAAGAGGATATATCTACAGGAAAACTTGTTGGAAGCTTTCTGAGTACTACTTTGTGATGTATGCATTCCATTCAGGGAGTTATACCTCTTTTCTCACAAGGCAGCGTTTTAACACTGTTCCTGTGAAACCGAAATAGTGACATTTCGGAGCGCATTGAGGACTATGGCGAATAGTGAAATATACTGAAATGACATCGAGGAAGAAGCATTCCAAGAATCTGCTCTCTGATATGTGCATTCACTTGACAGAGTTAATGCTTACTCTATGTTGCCAGTTTCAAAACTCTGTCTTTGAGGAATCTGTGAAGGGATATTTAGTGACGCCCGGAGGCTTGTGGTGAGCAAGGAAACATCCTCCGATGAAACTTGCCAAGAAACTTTCTCAGCAACTACTTTGTGATGTGTGTATTCGTCTCATAGAGTTAAACCACTTTTTTGATGGCGCAGCTTGAAATCGTTGTTTTTTTGGAATCTGAGGAAGGATATTTGGGAACGAGCCTTAGATTATGGAGAAAGAAATACCCTCAGGAAAAATCCAGTAGGAAGCTTTCTTTGAAACTGCTCTGTGTCGTCTTAATTCCTCTCACTCAGTTAAGTCCATCGTTTCCTTGAGCAATTTTCTAAGCCTGTGTATGTTTAGTGTGTGATAGGATACTCAGGAGCACTTTGAGGCTTACAGAGAAGAAGGAAATATGTTCAGACCACAACTGGAGAGAAGCTTTCCGAGCAACTGCTTTGTTACGTGTGCGTTCCACTCACAGTGTTATACCTCTCTTCTCATATAGCGTCAAGGAAATATTTTTGGAGAAACAGGTACCAAATGATATTCGGGAGTATGTTGATGTCGATGGTGAAAAGGGAAATAGCCTTGACAAAACCTGGAAAGAGACTTTATAGGTAACTACTCTATGATATGTGTTATCGTCTCACATAGATAAAGCTCTCTTTACATTATGCAGCTTGGAAACTGTCATGGACGGATCCACGAAGGGACATTCAGGAGCACAGTCAGGATGACGGAGAAAAAGGGAGTATCTTCAGATAGAAGCTGGATAGAAGCTTTCTGTGAATCTGCTTCTCACTATGTTTATTCAACTCACATAGGTGAAGCTTTCTTTACATTACACAGTTTGGAAAATCTCTCGTGGATGGATCTGCGAAGGGATGTTGGGAATCACATTCGGGCCTATGGTGAAATAGGAAATATGGTCTGATAAAAACTGGAGAGAAGCTTTCAGAGATACTGGTTGGTGTTGTGTGCATTACAATCAGAGCGCTATAACTTTCTTCTCATAAGGCACAGTTTGAACACAGTTCCTGTAATATTAAAGAGTGATATTCGGAGCACATTGAAGACTATGGTAAAAAGTGAAATGTCGTCCAATAAAAAAGAGAAAGAAGCACTTGAAGAAACTGCTCTCTGACAAGTCCATTCTTTTCACATGGTTAAATCTTACTCTACATTTCCCAGTTTGAAAGTCTGTCTCTGAGGGTTCTGCGAAGGGATTGTAAGTGGCAACCGGAGGTCTGTGTCGAACAAGGAAATGTCTTCCTTCTAAAATTGGAGAGAAGATTTCTGTGCAACACTTTTGTGATGTTTGTATTCATCTCATAGAGTTAAATCATTCTTTGGATTGAGCAGTTGGAAACCACTATTTCTGTGGAATCTGAGACAGGACATTTGGAAACGCTCTTTAGAATATCCTGAAAAAGAAATAACCTCAGAGAGAAACCAGAAGAAAGCCTTCTGTGAAACTGCTCTGTGTCATGTGCAATCTCCTCACAAATCTAAGCTTCTCTGTTCATTGAGCAATATCATAGCACTGTTTTTGTTTAGTCTGAGAAAGTATATTCAGGAGTGCTTTGATACTCATGGTGAGGAAGGAAACATCTTCAGACAGAAACTGGAATGAAGCTTTCTGAGGAGCTGCCTTGTGACGTGTGCATTCCACTCACAGAAATATGCCTCTCGTCTCCTAGAGTATTCCGGATCCCTTTTGGAGAAAAAGCTACCAAGAGTCATTCGGGAGTATAGGGACAGCTATGATGAAAAAGTAAATATCCTCAGACAAAAACTAGAAAGAAGATTTCTGTGAAACTGCTTTGTTTTAGACATATTTATTAATATCACACAGTTAAAACTTTTCTTATATTATGCAGTTTGGAAACTCCGTCATGCACGGATCCACGAAGGGACATTTGGGAGCACATTCAGGCCTACGGAGAAAGAGAAGTTATCTTCAGACAAATACTGGATAGAAGCTTTCTGAGAAACTTCTTTGTGATGTATGCATTCCACTCAGGGATTTATACCTCTTTTCTCCCAAGGCACTGTTTGAACACTGTTCCCGTGAAACCAAAAGAGTGATTTTTCGGAGTGCATTAAGGACTATGCCGAATATTGAAATATGCTGAAATAAAATCGAGGAAGAAGCGTCCAGGAATCTGCTCTCTGATGGGGCATTCACTTCAGAAAGTTAATGCTTACTCTATGTTGCCCAGTTTCGAAAGTCTGTCTTCCAAGAATCTGTGAGGGGTTTTTTAGTGACGCCTGGAGGCTTGTGGTGAGCCAGGAAATGTCTTCCGATGAAACCTGCGCAGAAACATTCTTAGCAACTGCTTTGCAATATGTGTATTCGTCTCATAGAGGTAAACCATTCTTTGGATTGAGCAGATTGAAATCACTGTTTTGGGGGAATCTGAGGAGGACATTTGGGAATGATCCTTAGATTATGGAGAAAGAAATATCCTCAGGAAATATCCAGTAGGAAGCTTTCTGTGAAACTGCTCTGTGTCGTCTTAATTCCTCTTGCTCAGTTAAGTCTCTCTTTTCATTGAGCAGTTTTCGAACCCAGTGTATATTTAGCGTGTGATGGAATATTCGGGAGCACTTTGAGGCATACGGTGAAAAAAGAAATATGTTCCGACAAAAACTGGAGAGAAGCTTTGCCAGGAACTGCTTTGTGACGTGTGCATTCCACTCAGAGTGTTATACCTCTCTTCTCATACAGCGTCTGGGAAACCCTTTTGGAGAAACAGGTACCAAGTGATATTCGGGAGCATGTTGATGCCGATGGTGAAAAGGGAAATAGCCTCACACAAAAACTGGAAAGAAGCTTTCTAGGAAACTACTCTGTAGTGTGTGTAATCATCTCACATAGATAAATCTTTCCTTATATTACGCAGTTTGGAAACTGTCATAGAGAGATAAACAAAGGGACCTTCGGAAGCACATTCAGGACTATCATGAGAACGGAAATATCTTCAGATAAAAACTGGAAAGAAGGTTTCTGTGAAACTGCTTTTTGCTATGTTTATTCATCTCACATAGATGAAACTTTCCTTACATTATGCAGCTTGGAAACTCCCTCGTGGATGGATCCGCAAAGGCATATTTGGAATCACATTCAGGCCTATGGTGAAATAGGAAATATAGTCAGAAGAAAACTGAGGAGAACTTTCTGAGAAACTGATTGGTGACATGTGCATTCCACTCAGGGTGTTACAACTTTCTTCTCATTAGGCACAGTTTGAACACTGTTCCTGTAAAACAAAAAGAGTGATATTCGGAGCAATTGTAGATTTTGCCATAAAGTGAACCATAGTCCATTAAAAAGTAGAAAGGAGGACTCGAAGAAACTGCTCTCTTATATGTACATTCTTTTCACAGGATTAAACCTTACTCTACATTTCCCAGTTTGAAAGTCGGTCTTTGAGGGTTCTGTGAAGGGATGGTAAGTGGCAACCGGAGGCCTGTGTTGAGCAAGGAAATGTCTTCCATCGAAAACTGGAGAGAAGCTATCGGCACAACACTTTTGTGATGTTTGTATTCATCTCAAAGAGTTAAATCATTCTTTGGATAGAACAGTGTGACATCACAGTTTCTGTGGAATCTGAGAAAGGACATTTGGAAACGTTCTTTGGAATATCCAGAAAAAGAAATAACATCAGAGAGAAACCAGAAGGAAGCTTTCAGTGAAACTGCTCTGTGTCAAGTGAATTCCCCTCACACAGTTTAGCTTCTCAATTCATTGAGCAGTATCATAACACTGTTTTTGTTTAGTCGGTGAAGAGATATTCAAGAGCGCTTTGAAGCTTAGGGTGAGAAAGGAAACGTCTTCAGATAGATACTGGGGAGAAGCTTTCTCAGTAGCTGCTTTGTGACGTGTGCATTCCACTCACAGAAATATACCTTTCTTCTCCTAGAGGATTCCAGAATCCCTTTTGGAGAAAAAGCTACAAAGGACATTCGGGAGTATAGGGATGGCTATGGTGAAAAAGGAAATATCCTCAGACAAAAACTGGAAAGAATGTTTCTGTGAAACTGCTTTGGGTTAGATATATTTATTCATCTCACATATTTAAAACTTTTCTTATGTTACGCAGCTTGGAAACACCATCATCCACAGATCCACGAAGGGACATTCGGGAGCAAATACCGGCCGATGGTGAAAGAGGAGATATCTTCAGAAAAACTGGAAGGAAGCTTTCTGAGAAACTACTTTGTGATGTATGCATTCCATTCAGGGAGTTATACCTCTTTTCTCCAAGGCAGCGTTTGAACACTGTTCCTGTGAAACTAAAAAAGTGATATTTTGGAGCGCATTGAGGTCTATGACGAAGAATGAAATATACTGAAATAACATCGTGGAAGAAGCGTTCCAAGAATCTGCTCTCAGATATGTGCATTCGCTTGACAGAGTTAATGCTTACTCTATGTTGCCCACTTTCAAAACTCTGTCTTTGAAGAATCTGTGAAAGGATATTTAGTGACGCCCGGAGGCTTGTGGTGAGCAAGGAAACGTCTTCCGATGAAACTTGCCAAGAAAATTTCTCAGAAACTACTTTGCGATGTGTGTATTCACCTCATACAGTTAAACCATTCTTTTGATGGGACAGCTTGAAATCTTTTTTTTTTTTGGAATCTGAGGAATATTACTAGGGAACGATCCTTAGATTATGGAGAAAGAAATACTCTCAGGAAAAATCCAGTAGGAAGCTTTCTTTGAAACTGCTTTGTGTCGTCTTAATTCCTCTCACTCAGTTAAGTCCATCATTTTATTGAGCAGTTTTCTCACCCTGTGTATGTTTAGCGTGTGATAGGATATTCAGGAGCACTTTGAGGCTTACGGTGAAGAAGGAAATATGTTCACACCACAAATGGAGAGAAGCTTTCTGAGGAACTGCTTTGTGACTTGTGCGTTCCACTCACAGTGTTAAACCTCTCTCCTCATATAGTGTCAAGGAAATATTTTTGGAGGGACAGGTACCAAGTGATTTTCGGGAGTATGTTGATGTCGGTGGTGAAAAAGAAAATAGCCTTGACAAAACCTGGAAAGAAGCTTTCTAGGTAATTACTCCATGATATGTGCAATCTTCTCACATAGATAAAAGTTTCTTTACATTACGCAGCTTGGAAACTGTCATGGACGGATCCACGAAGGGACCTTCAGGAGCACAGTCAGGACGACGGAGAAAAAGGAAATATCTTCAGATAGAAACTGGATAGAAACGTTCTGTGAATCTGCTTCTTGCTATGTTCATTCATCTCACATAGGTGAAGCTTTCTCTGCATTACACAGCTTGGAAAATGTCTCGTGGATGTATCTGTGAAGGGATATTTGGGATCACATTCGGGCCTATGGTGAAATAGGAAATATAGTCTGATAAAAATTGGAGAGAAGCATTCTGAGAAACTGCTGGGTGTTTTGTGCATTCCACTCAGGGAGTTATAACTTTTTTCTCATAAGGCACAGTTTGAACACTGTTCCTGCAAAACCAAAAGAGTGATATTCTGAGCACATTGAAGACTATGGCAAAAAGTGAAATGTTGTCCAATAAAAAACAGAAAGAAAACTCAAAGAAAGAGCTCTCTGACATGTCCATTCTTTTCCCAGTGTTAACGATTACTCTTCATTTCCCAGTTTGAAAGTCGGTCTTTGAGGGTTCTGGGAAGCGATAGTAAGTGACAATCCGAGGCCTGCGTCGAGCAAGGAAATGTCTTGCATCGAAAATTGAAGAGAAACTTTCTGTGCAACTCTTTTCTGATGTTTGTATTCATCTCATAGAGTTAAATCATTCTTTGGATTGAGCAGTTTGTAATCACTGTTTCTGTGGAATCTGTGAAAGGACATTTGGAAACATTCTTTAGAATATACTGAAAAAGAAACACCTCAGAGAGAAACAAGAAGGAAGATTCTGTGAAACTGCTCTGTGTCACGTGAATTCCGCTCACACAGTTAAGCTTCTGTTTTCATTGAGGAGTATCATAACACTGTTTTCGTTTCATCTGAGAAGGGATATTCAGGTGTGCTTTGAGTCCCACGGTAAGAAATGAAAAGTCTTCAGATACAAACTGGAGAGAAACTTTCTGAGGAGCTGCTTTGTCACGTGTGCATTCCACTCACAGAAATATACCTTTCTTCTCCTAGAGGATTTCGGAAATTCTTTTGGATAAAAAGCTAGCAAGAGACATTCGGGAGTATAGGTAATGCTCAGGTGAAAAAGGAAATATCCTAAGACAAGAGCTGGAACGAATATTTCTGTGAACCTGCTTTGTGTTAGATGTTTATTCATCTCGCCTAGTTAAAAATTTTCTTATATAACGCAGTGTTCAAGCTCCGTCATGCATGGATCCGCAAAGTGACACTCAGGAGCACATTCAGGCCTACGGTGAAAGTGGAGATATCTTCAGATAAAAACTGGATAGAAGCTTTCTGAGAAAGTACATTCTGATGTATGCATTCCACTCAGAGAGTTATACCTCTTTTCCCGCAGCACAGTGTTGGAACACTGTTCTTCTGAAATAGAAAATGTCAAATTTCGGTGCGCATTGAGGACTATGGCAAATAGTGAAATATACCGAAATAAAATCGAGGAAGGATCGTTCCCAGAATCTGCTCTCTGATATGTGCATTCACATCACAGAGTTAATGCTTACTCTATGTTGCCCAGTTTCGAAACTCTGTCTTTAAATAATCTGTGAAGGAGTATTTAGTGATGCCCAGAGGCTTGTGGTGAATAAGGTAACGTCTTCCGATGAAACCTGCAGAGAAACATTCTGAGCAACTGCTTTGCAATGTGTGTATTCGTCTCATAAAGGTAAACCATTCTTTTGATTGAGCAGCTTGAAATCACTGTTTTTGTGTCATCTGTGGAAGGACATTTCAAAACGATCCTTAGAATATGGAGAGAGAAATATCCTAAGGTAAAATCCAGAAGGAAGTTTTCTGTGAAACTGTTTTGGGTCGTCTTATTTCCTCCTGCTCAGCTAAGCCTCCCTTTTCATTGTGCAGTTTTCTAACCCTGTGTACATTTCGCATGTGATGGGATATTCGGGAGCCCTTTGAGGCTTATGGTGAAAAAGGAAATATGTTCAGACCGAAATTGGAGAGAAGCTTTCCTAGGAACTGCTTTGTGACGTGTGCATTCCATTCACAGTGTTATACCTGTATACTCATACAGCATAGGGGAAACACTTTTGGAGAAACAGGTACCAAGTGATATTCAGGAGCATGTTGATGCCGATTGCAAAAAGGGAAATGGCCTCTGAAAAAAAGGGAAAGAAGCTTTCTAGGGAACTACTCTGTGATATGTGTCATTATCTCACATAGATAAAGCTTACTTTACGTTACGCAGCTTGGAAACTGTCATGGAAAGATCCACGAAGTGACCTTCAGGAGCACATTCAGGACTATGGTGGAAAAGGAAATATCTTCAGATAAAAACAGGAAAGAAGGTTTCTGTGAATCTGCTTTTGCTATGTTTATTCGTCTCACATAGATGAAGCTTTCTTTACATTACGCACCTTGGAAACTACCTCGTTCATGGACCCGCGAAGGGATATTTGGGACCACATTCGGGCCTATGGTGAAATAGGAAATATAATCATATATAAACTGGAGAGAATCTTTCTGAGAAACTGCTTAGTGACGTGTACATTCCACTCAGGAGGTTATAACTTTCTTCTCATAAGGCACAGTTTGAACATTGTTCCTGTCAAAGCAAAAGTGTGATATTCAGAGCACATTGCAGATTATGGCAAAAAGTGAAACCTAGTCCAATAAAAAGCAGAAGGAAGCCCTCAAAGAAACTGCTCTCTGACCTGTACATTTTTTCACAGGGCTAAAGCTTACTCTACATTTCCCAGTTTGAAAGTCAGTCTTTGAGGATTCTGCGAAGGGATAGTAAGTGGCTACCAGAGGACTGTGTCAAGCAAGGAAATGTCTTCCATCGAAAATTGGAGAGAAACTCTCTGCGCAAATCTTTTGTGATGCTTGAATTTATCTCACAAAGTTAAATCATTCTTTGGATTGAGCAGTTTGAAATCACTGTTTCTGGGGAATCTGAGAAAGGACTTTTCGGAATGATCTTTAGAATATCCGGAAAAAGAGATAACCTCAGAGAGAAATCAGAAGGAAGCTTTCTGTGAACAGGCTCAATGTCACGTGAATTCCGCTCACACAGTTAAGCTTCTCTTTTCATTGAGCAGTATCATAACACTGTTTTTGTTTAGTCTGTGATGGGATATTCAGGAGCACTTGGAGGCTTATGGTGAGAAAGGAAACGTCTTCAGATAGAAACTGGAAAGAAACTTTTTGAGGAGCTGCGCTGTGATGTGTGCCTTCCACTCAGAGAAGTATACATTTCTTTTCCAAGTGGATTCCGGAATCCCTTTTGGAAAACCAGCAACCAAGAGACATTCGGTAGTAAAGGGACCACTGTGGTGAAAAAGGAAATATCCTCAGACAAAAAGTGGAAAGAAGATTTCTGTGAAACTGCTTTGTGTTAGATATATTTATTCATCTAGCATAGTTAAAACTATTCTTATATTATGCAGTTTGGAAATTTCGTCATGCACGGATCTGTGAAGGGACATTCAGGAGCATATTCATGCATACAGTGAAAGAGGATATACCTTCAGATTAAAACTGGAGAGAGGCTTTCTGAGAAACTACTTTGTTATGTCTGCATTTCTCTCAGGTAGTCACACCTCTTTTCTCATAATGCAGCGTTTGAACACTATTCCTGTGAAACCGAAAAAGTGATATTTCGGGGCGCATTGATGACTATGGCGAATAGTGAAATATGCTGAAATAAAATCGAGGAAGAAGCGTTCCAAGAATTTGCTCTCTGATGTGTTCATTCACTTCAAAGTATTAATGCTTACTCTATGTTGCCCAGTTTCAAAGCTCTGTCTTTGAAGGACCTGTGAAGTGATAATTAGTGACCCCTGGAGGCTTCTGGTGAGCAAGGAAACATCCTCCGTTGAAACCTGCAGAGAAAATTTCTGAACCACTGCTTTGCGATGCGTGTATTAGTCTCATAGAGTTAAACCATTCTTTGGATTGAGCAGCTTGAAATCACTTTTTTTGTGGCATCTGAGGAAGGACATTAGGAAACAACCCTTATAATATGAAGAAAGAAATATCCTCAGGTAAAACCCAGAAGAAAGCTTTCTGTGAAACTGCTTTGTATCGTATTAATTCCTCTCAGTCATTTAAGCCTCTCTTTTCATTGAGCAGATTTCTAACCCTGTGTAAGTTTAGAGTGTGATGGAATATTTGGGAGCACTATGAGCCTTACGGTGAAAAAGGAATTATGTGCAGAGCGAAAATGGAGAGAGGCGTCCCGAGAAACTGCTTTGTGTCGTGTGCATTCCATTCCCAGTCTTATACCTCTCTTCACATACAGCATCGGGGAAACCATTTGGGAGAAACGGTACCTAGTGATATTCGGGAGCATGTTGATGCCAATGGGGAAAAGGGAAGTAGCCTCAGACAAAAACTAGACAGAAGCTTTCTAGGAAACTACTCTGTGATATGTGTAATCATCTCACATAGATGAAGCTTTTTTACATTACGCAGCTTGGAAACTGTCATGGACGGATCCACGAAGGCACCTTCGGGAGAACATTCAGTACTATGGTGACAACGGAAATATCTTCAGAGAAAAACTAGAAAGAAGCTTTCTGTGAATCAGCTTTTTGCTATGTTTATTCATCTCACATAGATGAAGCTTTCTTTACATTATGCTGCTAGGAAATTCCCTCGTGGATGGATCCTCGAAGGGATATTTGGGATCATATTCGGTCCTATGGTGAAATAGGAAGTATAGTCAGACAAAAATTGGAGAGATTCTTTCTGAGAAACTGCTTCGTGATGTGTGCATTCCACTCAGGGAGTTATAACTTTCTTCTCATAAGGCACAGTTTGAACACTGTTCCTGTAAAACCAAAACAGTGATATTCGGAACATATTGAAGACTATAGTAAAAAGTGCAATGTCGTCGAGTAGAAATCAGAAAGAAGCACTGGAAGAAACTGCTCTCTGACATCTCCATTCTTATCAGAGGGTTAAAGCTCAATCTACATTTCCAAGTATGAAAGTCGGACGTTTAGGTTTCTGCGAAGTGATTGTAAGTGGCAACCGGAGGCCGGTGTGGAGCAATGAATTGTCTTCCATCGAAAATTGGAGAGAAGTTTTGTGCGCAACTATTTTGTGATGCTTGTATTCATCTCATACAGTTAAATCCGTCTTTGGATTGAGTAGTTTGAAATCACTGTTTCTGTGGAATCTGAGAAAGGACATTTGAAAACGCTTTTTAGAATATTCTGAAAAAAAAAAAATCTCAGAGAGAATCCAGAAGGAAGCTTTGTTTGATACTGCTCTGTGTCTCGTGAATTCCACTCACACAGTTAAGCTTCTCTTTTCATTGAGCAGTATCATAGCAGTGTTTTTGTTTAGTAGGCGAAGGGATATTCAGGAGCGCGTTGGGGATTACGGTGAGAAAGGAACCATCTTCAGATAGAAACTGGAGAGAAGCTTTCCGAGGAGCTGCTTTGTGACGTGTGCATTCCACTCACAGAAATATACATTTCTTCCCAGAGAGGATTCCAGAATCGCTTTTGGAGAAAACACTACTAAGAGACAATAGGGAGTACTGAGTCGGCTGTGGTGAAAATGGAAGTATCCTCGGAAATAAACTGGAAAGAAGATTTCTGAAAATCTGCTTTGTGTCAGATATATTTATTCATGTCGCATAGTTAAAACTTTTCTCATATTACACAGTTTGGAAACATTCGGGAGCACATTCAGGCTTATGGTGAAAGAGGAGATATCTTCACATTAAAACTGGATGCACGCTTTCTGAGAAACTACCTTGTGATGTATGCATTCCACTCAGGGAGTCATACCTTTTTTCTCACAAGGCAGCGTTTGAACACTGTTCCTGTGAAAACGAAAAAGTGATATTTTGGGGCGCATTGATGACTATGGGGAATAGTGAAATATACTGAAATAAAATCGAGGAAGAAGCATTTCAAGAATCTGCTCTCTGATGTGTCCATTCACTTCAAAGTGGTAATACTTACTCTATGTTGCCCAGTTTCGATACTCTGTCCTTGAAGCATGTGTGAAGTGATATTTAGTGACGCCCGGAGGCTTGTGGTGAGCAAGAAAACGTTTTCTGATGAAACCTGCAGAGAAACTTTGTGAGCAATTGATTTGCAATGTGTGTATTCGTTTCCTAGAGTTAAACCATTCTTTGTACTGAGCATCTTGAAATCACTGTTTTTGTGGCATCTGAGGAAGGACATTTGGGAACTATCCTTAGAATATGGAAAAAGTAATGTGCTCAGGAAAAATCCACTAGGAAGCTTTCTGTGAAACTGCTCTGTATCGTCTTAATTCCTCTCACTCATTTAAGTCTCTCTTCATTGAGCAGATTTCTAACCCTGTGTATGTTAAGAGTGTGATGAATTATTTGGGAACACTGTGAAACTTATGGTGAAAAAGGAATTATGTGCAGAGTGAAACTGGAGAGAAGCTTCCCAAGGAACTGCTTTCTGACGTGTGCATTCCATTCACAGTCTTATACCTCTCTTCTCATACAGTGTCAGGGAAACCTTTTTGGAGGAAAGGTGCCTAGCGATATTCGGGAGCATGTTGATGCCGATGGTGAAAAGGGAAATAGCCTCAGACAAAAGCAGGAAAGAAGCTTTCTAGGAAACTACTCTGTGATATGTTTAATCATGTCACATAGATAAAGCTTTCTTTACATTATGCAGCTTGGAAATTGTCATGGACGGATCCACGAAGGGACCTTCGGGAGAACATTCAGGACTATGGAGAAAAATGAAATACCTTCAGCTAAAAACTGGAAAGAAGATTTCTGTGTATCTGCTTTTTGCTATGTTTGTTCATCTCACATCATTGAAGCTTGTTTATATTACACAGCTTGGAAACTCCCTCGTGGATGGATCTGCAAAGGGATATTTGGGATCACATTCGGGCCTAAGGTGAAACAGGTAATATAGCCAGTTGAAAACTGGAGAGAAGCTTTCTGAGAAACTGCTTTCTGATGTGTGCATTCCACGCAGGAAGTTATAACTTTCTTCTCATATGACACAGTTTGAACACTGTTCCAATAAAACCAAAAAAGTGATATTCAGAGCACATTGAAGACTATGGCAAAAAACTGACATGTCGTCCAATAAAAAACAGAAAGAAGAACTCGAAGAAACTTCTCTCTGACATTTCAATTCTTTTCAGTGGGTTAAATCTTACTCTACATTTCCAAGTTGGAAAGTCGGTCTTTGAGGGTTCTGCAAAGGGATCGTAAGTGGCAACCAGAGGCCTGTGTCAAGCAAGGAATTGTCTTCCATCAAAAATTGGAGAGAAGTTTTGTGCGCAACTCTTTTGTGATGCTTGTATTCATCTCATAGAGTGAAATCCTTCTTTGGATTGAGTAGTTTGAAATCACTGTTTCTGTGGAATCTGTGAAAGGATATTTGAAAACGCTTTTTAGAATATTCTGTAAAAAAAAAAATAACCTCAGAGAGAATCCAGAAGGAAGCTTTGTTTGAAACTGCTCTGTGTCTGTTGAATTCCACTCACATAGTTAAGCTTCTCTTTTCATTGAGCAGTATCATAACAGTGTTTTTGTTTAGTCGGTGAAGGGATATTCAGGAGCGCTTTGAGGCTTACGGTGAGAAAGGAACCATCTTCAGATAGAAACTGGAGAGAAGCTTTCTGAGGAGCTGCTTTATGACGTGTGCATTCCACTCACAGAAATATACCTTTCTTCTCCTAGAGGATTGTGGAGTCCCTTTTGGAGAAAAAGCTACCAAGAGACATTCGGGTGTATAGGAACTGCTATGGTGAAAAAGGAATTATCCTCACACAAAAACTGTAAAGAAGATTTCTGTGAAACTTCTTTTTGTTAGATATGTTCATTCATTGCACATAGTTAAAACTTTTCTTATATTACACATTTCAGAATCTCCGTCATTCACAGATCCATGCAGGGCCATTCAGGAGAACATTCAGGTTTATGTTGAAACAGGAGATATCTTTAGATAAAAACTGGATAGAAGCTTTCTGAGAAACTACTTTGTGATGTATGCATTCCACTCAGGGAGTTATACCTCTTTACTAACAAGGCAGTGTTTGAACACTGTTCCTGTGAAACCAGAAAAGTGATAGTTCGGAACGCATTGATGACTATGGTGAATAGTGAAATATACTGAAATATAATCGAGGAAGCGTTCCCAGAATCTGCTCTCTGATATGTGCATTCACTTCACAGAGATAATGCTTACTCTATGTTGCTGAGCTTCGAACCTCTGTCTTTGAAGAATCTGTGAAGGGATATTTTGTGATGCCCAGGGGCTTGTGATGAGCGAGCAAACGTCTTCTGATGAAACCTGCAGAGAAACATTCTGAGCAACTGCCTTGCGATGTATGTATTTGTCTCATGGAGTTAAACCATTCTTTGGCTTGAGCAGCTTGAAATCACTGTTTTTGTGCAATCTGAGAAATGACATTTGGGAATGATCCTTAGAATATGGAGAAAGAAATATCCTCAGGTGAAATCCAGAAGGAAGCTTTCTGTGAAACAGCTCTGTGTTGTCTTAATTCCTCTCGCTCAATTAAGCCAGTATTTTCATTGAGCAGTTTTCTAACCCTGTGTATGTCAGGCGTATGATGGTGTATTCAAGAACACCTTGAAGCTAATGGTGTAAAAGGAAATGTGTTCAGACAGAAAGTGGAGAGAAGCTTTCCAGGGAACTGCTTTGTGACGTGTGCATTCCACTCACAATGTTATATCTCTATCCTCATACAGCGTTGGGGAAACCCTTTTGAAGAAACAGTTACCAAGTGATATTCGGGAGGATGTTGATGCCGATGGTGAAAAGGGAAATAGCCTCAGATAAAAACTGGAAAGAAGCTTTCCAGGAAACTATTCTGTGATATGTGTAATCATATCACATAGATACAGCTTTCTTTACATTATGCAGCTTGGGAACTGTCATGGACGGATCCACGATGGGACGTTCGGGAGCACATTCAGGACTATGGAGAAAAAGAAAATATCTTCAGATAAAAACTGGAAAGAAGCTGTCTGTGAATCTGCTTTTTGCTATATTTGTTTATCTCACATAGTTGAAGCTTCCTTAACATTACGTGGCTTGGAAACTCACTCATGGATGGATCTCCGAAGGGATATTTGGGATCACATTCAGGCCTATGGTGAAATAGGAAATATAGTCAGATAAAAACTGGAGAGAAGTTTTCTGAGAAACTGCTTGGTGATGTGTGCATTCCAGTCAGGGAGGTATAACTTTCTTCTCGTAAGGCACAGTTTGAACACTGTTCCTGTAAAACAAAAAGAGTGATATTTGAATCACATTGAAGATTATGGCAAAAAGTGAAATGTCATCCAATAAAAAACAGAAAGAAGCACTCGAAGAAACTGCTCTCTGACATGTCCATACTTTTCACAGGGTTAAAGCTTACTCTACATTTCACAGTTTGAAATTCGGTGTTTGAGAGTTCTGCGATGGGATAGTAAGTGGCAACTGGAGGCCTGTGTCGGGCAAGGAAAAGTCTTCCATCTGAAAATGGAGAGAAACATTCTGCACAACTGTTTTGTGATGTTTGCATTCATCTCACACAGTTAAATCATTCTTTGGATTGAGCAGTTTGAAATCACTGTTTATATGGAATCTGAGAAAGGACATTTGGAAACACTCTTTAGAATATCCTGAAAAAGAAATAACCTCAAAGAGAAACCAGAAGGAAGCTTTCTGTGAAACAGCTCTGTGTCACGTGAATTCCACTCACATAGTTAAGCTTCTCTTTTCATTGAGCAGTATCATAACAGTGCTTTTGTTTAGTCTGCGAGGGGATATTCAGGAGCGTTTTGAGGCTGACGGTGAGAAAAGAAACGTCTTCAGAGAGAAACTGAAGGGAAGCTTTTTGGGGAGCTGCTTTGTGATGCATGCATTCCACTCACAGAAATATACCTTTCTTCTCTTAGAGGATTCCAGAATCCCTTTTGAAAAAGAAGCTACCAAGAGACATTCAGGAGTATAAGTAGGCCTTTGGTGAAAAGGAAATATCCTCAGACAAAAACTGGAAAGAAGATTCCTGTGAAACTGCTTTGTGTTAGATATATTTAATCAACTCACATAGTTAAAACTTTTCTGATATTACGCAATTTGGAAACTCCATTATGCTCGGAACCGCGAAGGGACATTCGGGAGCACATTCAGGCCTATGGTGAAAGAGGAGATATCTGCAGACAAAAAGTGGAGAGAAGCTTTCTGAGAAACTACTTTGTGATGTATGCATTCCACTCAGGGAATTATACAGATATATTTTCATATATCTTATATAGTGACGCCCAGAGAAAACACAAACATCACTTGTGTTTTCTCACAAGACAGTGTTTGAGCACTGTTCCTGTGAAACCAAAAAGGTCATATTTCGGAGTGCATTGATGACCAAGGCGAATAGTGAAATATACCGAAATTAAATCGAGGAAGAAGCGTTCCAAGAATCTGCACTCTGATATGTGCATTCACTTCACAGAGTTAATGCTTACTCTATGTTGCCGAGTTTCGAAACTCTCTCTGTCTTTGTAAAATCTGTTAAGGGATACTTAGTGACGCCCAGAGAATTGTGGTGAGCAAGGAAACGTCTTCCAATGAAACCTGCAGTGAAACTTTCTGAGCATCTCCTTTGTGATGTGTGTATTCGTCCTCTAGAGTTAAACAATTCGTTGGATTCAGCAGCTTGAAATCACTGTTTTTGTGGCATCTGAGGAAGGACATTTGGGAACGATCCTTAGAATATGGAGAAAGAAATATCCTCAGGTAAAATCCAGAAGGAAGCTTTCTATGAAACTGCTCTGTGTTGTCTTAATTCCTTCCACTCAGTTTAGCCTCTCTTTTTGTTGAGCAGTTTTCTAACCCTGTGTATATTTATCATGTGATGGGATATTCGGGAGCACTTTGAAACTTACGGTGAAAAAGAAATATATTAGAAACGAAACTGAGGAGAAAATTTCCGAGGAACTGCTTTGTGACGTGTGCATTCCATTCACAGTGTTATACCACACTTCTCATACAGCGTAGGGAAACCCATTTGGAGAAACGGTTACCAAGTGATATTCAGGAGCATGTTGACCCTGAAGATTAAAAGGGAAATAGCCTCAGAACACAACTACCAGGAAACTACTCTGTGATATGTGTAATCATCTCACATAGATAAAGCATTCTTTACTTTATGCAGCTTGGAAGCTGTCATGGACGGATTCACGAAGGGACCTTCAGGAGCACATTCAGGTGTATGGTGAACAAGTGAATATCTTCAGATTAAAACTGGAAAGCAGCTTTCTGTGAATCTGCTGTTTGCTATGTTTATAGATGAAGCTTACTTTTCATTCCGCAGCTTGGAAACTCCCTCATGGATGGATCTGCGAAGGAATATTTGCTGTCACATTCGGGCCTATGGTGAAATAGGAAATATAGTCAGATAAAAACTGGAGAGAAGCTTTCTGAGAAACTGCTTGGTGATGTGTGCATTCCACTCAGGGAGTTATAAGTTTCTTCTCATAAGGCACACTTTGAACACTGTTCCTGTAAAACCGAAAGAGTGATATTCAGAGCACACTGAAGACTATGGGAAAAAGTGAAATGTCGTCCAGTAAAAAACAGAAAGAAGCACTCGAAGAAACTGCTCTCTGACATGTCCATTCTTTCACAGGGATAAGGCTTACTCTCCATTTCCCAGTTTGAATGTCAGTCTTTGAAGTTTCTGTAAAGGAATATTAAGTGGCAACCAGAGGCCTGTGTCAAGCAAGGAAATATCTTCCATCGAAAATTGGAGAGAATCTTTCTGTGCAACTCTTTTGAGTTGTACATATTCATCTCATAGAGTTAAAACATTGTTTGGATTGAGCAGTTTGAAATCATTGTTTCTGTGGAATTTGAGAAAGGACATTGGAAACGCTCTTTAGAATATACTGAAGGAATAACCTCAGATGGAAACCAGAAGGAAGCTTTCTGTGAAACTGCTCTTTGTCACCTGAATTCTGCTCACACAGTTAAGCTTCTCTTTTCATAGAGCAGTGTCAGAACACTGTTTTTGTTTAGTCTGTGAAGGGATAATCAGGAGTGCTTTGAGGCTTACAGTGAGAAAGGAAACGTCTTTAGATTGAAACTGTAGACAAGCTTTCTGAGGAGCTGCTTTGTGGCGTGTGTGTTCCACTCACCGATATATACCCTTCTTCTCATAGAGGATTCCAGAATCCCTCTTCAAGAAGAAGCTACCAAGAGACATTCGGGAGTATAGGGATGGCTATGGTGAAAAGGAAATATCCTCAGACAAAAACAGGAAAGATTTTTGTGAAACGGCTTTGTGTTAGATATATTTATTCATCTCGCATAGTTAAATCTTTTCTTATATTACACAGTTTGGAAACTCCATCATGCACAGATATGTGAAGGGATATTCAGGAGCACATTCAGGCCAATGGTGAAAAAGGAGATATCGTCAGATAAAAAGTGGAGAGAAGCTGTATGAGAAACTACCTTGTGATGTATGCATTCCACTCAGGGAGTCATACCTCTTTTCTCACAAGGCAGTGTTTCAATACTGTTCCTGTGAAACCAAAAAAGTGATATTTTGGAGAGCAATGAGGACTATGACGAATAGTGAAATATACTGAAATAAAATCGAGGAAGAAGCGTTCCAAGAATCTGCTCTCTGATATGTGCATTTACTTCAGAGTTAATGCTTCCTGTTGTTGTCCAGTTTCGAAACTCTGTCTTTGAAGTATCTGTGAAAGGATATTTAGTGACGCCTGGAGGTTTGTGGTGAGCAAGGAAACGTCTTACGATGAAACCTGCACAGAAATTTTCTGACCAACTGCTTTGCGATGTGTGTATTCATCTCATAGAGTTAAACCATTCTTTGAATTGAGCAGCTTGAAATCATTTTTTAGTGGAATGTGATGAAGGACATTTGGGTACGATCCTTAGAAATTGGAGAAAGAAATATCCTCAGGTAAAATCCAGAAGGAAGCTTTCTGTGAAGCTGCTCTCTGTCGTCTCAATGGCTGTCACTCAGTTAAGCCCCTCTTTTCATTTAGCAGTTTTCTAACCCTGTGTATGCTTAGTGTGTGTCAGGGTATTCGGGAGCACTTTGAGGCTTATGGTGAAAAAGTAAATATGTTCAGACCGAAACTGGAAAGAAGCTTTCCGAGGAACTGCTTTGTCTCATCTGCATTCCAGTCAGAATTTTATACCTCTCTTCTCGTACAGCGTCGGGGAAAGTCTTTTGGAGGAACAGGTTCCAAGCGATATTCGGGAGCATGCTGATGCCGATGGTGAAAGGGGGAACAACATCAGAGAAAAACTGGAAAGAAGCTTTCTAGGAAACTACTCTTTTATATGTGTAATCATCTCGCATAGATAAAGCTTTCTTTAAATTACGCAATGTGGAAACTGCCATGCACAGATCCAGAAGGGACCTTCCAGAGCACATTCAGAACTGTGGTGAAAAAGGAAATCTCTTCAGATAAAAGCTGGAAAGAAAGTTTCTGTGAATTTGCTTTTTGCTATGTTCATTCATCTCACAGACATGAAGCTTTCTTTATATTATACAGGTTGCAAACTCCCTCTTGGATGGATCCGGGAAGGGATATTTGGGATCATATTCGGGCCTATGGTGAAATAGGAAATGAAGTCAGATAAAAATTGGAGGGAAGCTTTCTGAGAAACTGTTTCGTGATGTGTGCATTCCACTCAGGGTGTTGTAACTTCCTTCTCATAAGCCACAGTTTTGACACTGTTCCTGGAAAACCAAAAGAGAGATACTCGAAGTGCAATGAAGACTACAGCAAAAAGTGAAATGTCATCCAATAAAAAACACAAAGAAGTACTCGAAGAAACTGCTCTCTGACATGTCCATTCTTTTCACAGGGATAAAGCTTACTATACATTTCCCAGGTTAAAGGTTGGTCTTTGAGGGTTCTGTGAAGGGATAGTAAGGGCAACCGGAGGCCTGTGTCGAGCAAGGAAACATCTTCCATCGAATATTTGAGAGAAACTTTATGCGCAACTCTTTTGTTAACTTTGAGTTCATCTCATAGAGCTAAATCATTCTTTGGATTTGGCCGTTTGAAATCACTGATTCTGTGGAATCTGAGAAAGGACATTTGGAAAGGATCTTTAGAATATGCTGAAAAAGAAATAACCTCAAAAAGAAACCAGAAGGAAGCTTTCTGTCAAACTGCTCTGTGTCAGGGGAATTCTGCTAACACTGTTAAGCTTCTCTTTTCATTGAACACTATCATAACACTATTTTTGTTTAGTCTGCGAAGGGATATTCAAGAGTGCTATAAAGCTTACGGTGAGAAAGGAAACGTCTTCACATAGGAACTGGAGAGAAGCTTTCTGTGTAGTTGTTTTGTGACGTGTGCATTCCACTCACAGGATTCCACTCACAGAATGACATGTGCATTGCACTCACTGAATGACGTGTGCATTCCACAGACCTTTCTTCTTCTAGTGGATTCCGGAAACCCTTTTGGAGAAAAAGCTACCACCAGACATTCGGGAGTATAGGGATGGCTATGGTGAAAAACGAAATATCCTCAGACAAAAACTGGAAAGAAGATTTCTGTGAAACTGCTTTGTTTTAGAAATATTTATTCATCTCGCATAGTTAAAACTTTTTTTATATTATGCAGTGTGGAAACTCTGTCATGCACGAATTCGCGAAGGGACATTCGGGTGCACACTGAGTCCTACGGTGAAAAGGAGATATCTTCTGATAAAAAGTGGATATTTTGGAGCGCATTAAGGACTATGGCGGGGAGTGAAATATACTGAAATAAAATCGACGAAGAAGCATTCCAAGAATCTGCTCTTTGATATGTGCATTGACTTCACTGACTTAATGCTTACTCTATGTTGCCCAGTTTCCAAACTCTGTCTTTGAAGGATCTGTGAAGGGATATTTACTGGCACCCAGAGGCTTGTGGTGAGCAAGGAAAAGTCTTCTGATGAAACATGCAGAGAAACTTTCTGAGCAACTGCTTTGCAATGTGTGTATTCGTCTCATAGGGTTAAACCGTTCTTTGGTTTGAGCAGCTTGAAATCACTGTTTTTGTGGAATCTGAGGAAGGACATTTGGGCATGATACTAAGAACATGGAGCAATAAATATCCTCAGGTAAAATCCAGAAGGAACCTTTCTGTGAAACTGCTCTGTGTCACATTAATGTCTCTCACTCCGATAAGCCCCTCATTTCATTGAGCAGTTTTCTAACCCTGTGTATGCATAGCGTGTGACGGGATATTTGGGAGCATTTTGAGGCTTTTGGTGTAAAATGATATATGTTCAGACCAACACAGCGTTGGGGAAACTCTTTTGGAGAAACAAGTACCAGGTGATATTCCGGAGCATGTTGGTGCCGATGGTGAAAAGGGAAATAGCCTCAGACTAAAACTGGAAAAGTTTTTCTAGGAAACTAATCTGTGATATGTGTAATCAGCTCACATAGTTAAAGGTTTCTTTACATTACGCAGCTTGGAAGCTGTCATGGATGGTTCCACAAAGGGACCTTCAGGAGCACTTTGAGGACTGTGGTGAAAATCCAAATATCTTTAGATAAAAACTGGAAAGAAGCTTTCTGTGAATCTGCTTTTTGCTATGTTTATTCATCTCACATAGATGAAAATTTCTTCACATTACACAGTTTGAAATCTCCCTCGTGGATAGATCCGTGAAGGGATATTTGGGGTCATATTGGGACCTGTAGTGAAATAGGAAATATAGACAGATCAAAATGGGAGAGAAGCTTTCTGAGAAACTGCTTGGTGACGTGTGCATTCCACTCAGGGAGGTATACCTTTCTTCTCATAAGGCACAATTTGAACACTGTTCCTGTAAAACCAAAAGAGTGATATTTGGAGCACATTGAAGACTATGGCAAAATTGAAATGTCCAATAAAAAACAGAAGGAAGAACTTGAAGAAACTGCTCTCTGACATATCCATTTTTACACCGGGTTAAAACTTACTCTACATTTCCCAGTTTTAAAGTCAGTCTTTGGGGATTCTGCGAAGTGATAGTAAGTGGCAATCGGAGGCCTGTGTCAAGAAACGAAATGTCTTCCATTGAAATTTTGAGAGAAGCTTTCTGCGCAACGGTTTTGAGAAGTTGGGGCTCATCTCATAGAGTTAAATCATTCTTTGGATTGAATAGTTTGAAATCACTGTTTCTGTGGAATCTGAGAAAGGATATTTGGAAACACTCCTTAGAATATCCTGCAAAAGAAATAACCTCAGAGAGAAACCAGAAGGAAGCCTTCTGTCAAACTGCCTTGTGTCCGGTGAATTCCCCTCACACAGTTCATCTTCTCTTTTCATTGAGCAGTATCATAACACTGTTTTTGTTTAGTCTGTGAAGGGATATTCAGAAGCACTTTGAGGCTTATGTTGAGAAAGGAAACTTCTTCAGATAGAAAGTGGAGAGAAGCTTTCTGAGGAGCTGCTTTGTGACGTGTGCATTCCACTCACAGAATTTCACTCACAGAATGACGTGTGCATTCCAATCACCTTTCTTCTTCTAAAGGATTCAGGAAACCCTTTTGGAGAAAAAGCTACCAAGAGACATTCAGGAGTATAGGGACGGCTATGGTGAAAAAGGAAATATCCTCAGACAAAAACTGGAAAGAAGACTTCTGTGAAACTTCTTTGTGTTAGATGCATTTATTCATCTCGCATAGTTAAAACTTTTCTTATATTACGCAGTTTGGAAATTTTGTCATGCATGGAACCGTGAAGGGACATTCGGGAGCACCTTCAGGCCTACAGTGAAAGAGGAGATATCTTCAGATAAAAAGTGGAGAGAAGCTTTCTGAGAAACGACTTTGTGATGTATGCATTTCACTCAGGGAGTTATACCTCTTCTCTCAAACAGCAGTGTTTGAACACTGCTCCTGTGAAACTGAAAATGTGATATTTTGGAGTGCAATGAAAACTATGGCCAATATTGAAATATACTGAAATAAAGTCGAGGAAGAAGCATTCCAAGAATCTGTTCTCTGATATATGCATTCACTTCACTGAGTTAATGCTTACTCTATGTTTCCCAGTTTCGAAACTCTGTTTTCGAAGAATCTGTAAAGGGATATTTAGTGACGCCCGGAGGCTTGTGGTGAACAAGGCTACGTCTTCCAATGAAACCTGCAGAAAAACTTTCTGAGCAACTGCTTTGCAATGTGTGTATTTGTCTCATAGAGTTAAACCGTTCTTTGTTTTGAGCAGCTGGAAACCACTGTTTTTGTGGAATCTGAGGAAGGACATATGGGAACAATCCTTAGAACATGGAAAAGAAATATCCTCAGGGAAAATCCAGAAGGAAGCATTCTGTGAAACTGCTCTGTGTTGTCTTAATGGCTCTCACTCAGATAAGACCCTCTTTTCATTGTACAGTATTCTAACCATGTATATGCTTAGCGTGTGACGGGATATTCGGGAGCACTTTGAGGCTTACAGTGAAAAAGGAAATATGTTCAGATCAAAACTGTAAAGAAGCTTTCCTAGGAACTATCTAGTCAAGTCTGCATTCCACTCACAGTGTTATACCTCTCTTCTCATATAGCTTCGGGAAACCGTTTTGGAGAAAAAGGTACCAATTAATAATGGGGAGCATATTGATGCCAATGGCGAAGAGGGAAATAGCTCAGACTAAACCTGGAAAAAGATTTCTAGGAAACTACTCTGAGATATGTGTGATCATCTCACATAGATAATGCTTTCTTTATGTTATGCAGCTTGGAAACGGTCATGGACGGATCCACGAAGGGACCTTTGGGAGCACTTTGAGGACTCTGTTGAATATCGAAATATCTTCAGATAAAAATAGGAAAGAAGCTTTCTGTGAATCTGCTTTTTGCTATGTTTATTCATCTCACATAGATGAAGCTTGCTTTACATTACACAGCTTGGAAACTTCCTCGTGGATGGATCCACAAAGGGATATTTGGGATCACATTCAGGCCTATTGTGAAATAGGAAATATAGTCAGATCGAAACGGGAGAGAAGCTTTCTGAGAAACTGCTTGGTGATGTGTGCATTCCACTCACGGAGTTATAACTTTCTTCTCATAAGGCACAATTTGAACACTGTTCCTGTAAATCCAAAAGACTGATATTCGGAGCACACTGAAGACTATGGCAAAATTGAAATGTCCATAAAAAACAGACAGAAACCCTCGAAGAAACTGCTCTCAGAAATGTCCATTTTCACAGAAGTTTAAAGCTTACTCTACATTTCCCAGTTTGAAAATCTGTCTCTGAGGGTTCTGCAAAGGGATAGTAAGTGGCAACCAGAGGTCTGTGTCGAACAAGGAAATGTCTTCCTTCTAAAATTGGAGAGAAGATTTCTGCGCAACTCTTTTGTGATGTTTGTATTCATGTCATAGAGTTAAGTCATTCTTTGGATTGAGCAGTTTAAAATCACTTCCTCTGAGGAAACTGAGAAAGGACATTTGCAAACGCTCCTTAGAATATCCTGAAAAAGAAATAACCTCTGATAAAAACGAGAAGGAACCTTTCTGTGAGACTGCTCTGTGTCACGGGAATTCCACTCACACAATTAAGCTTCTCTTTTCATTGAGCAGTATCGTAACACTGTTTTTGTTTAGTCTGCGAAGGGATATTCTGGAGCACTTTGAGGCTTATGGTGAGAAAGTAAACATCTTCCGATAGAAACTGGAGAGAAACTTTCTGAGGAGCTGCTCTGTGACGTGTACATGTGACTCACAGAAATATACCTTTGTTCTCCTAGAGGATTCTGAAATCCCTTTTGGAGAAAGAGCTACCAAGAGACATTCGTGTGTATATGGAAGGCTATTGTAAAAAAGTAAATATCCTCAGTCAAAAACTGAAAAGAAGATATCTGTGAAACTGCTTTGTGTTAGATATATTTATTCATCTCGCATAGTTAAAACTTTTCTTATATTACGCAATTTGGAATTTCCGTCATGCGCGGATCTGCGAAGGGACATTCCGGAGCACATTCAGGCCCATGGTAAAGGAGGAGATATCCTCAGATAAAAACTGGATAGAAGCTTTCCGAGAAACTGCTTTGTGATGTGTGCATTCCACTCAGGGAGTTATACCTCATTTCTCACAAGGTAGCACTTGAACACTATTCCTGTGAAATGGAAAAAGTGATATTTCGGAGTGGAATGTGGACTATGGCGAATAGGAAAATGTACTGAAATAAAATCGAGGAATAGGTGTTCCAAGAACCTCCTCTCTGATATGTGCATTCACTACACAGAGTTAATGCTTACTCAATGTTGCCCAGTTTCAAAACTCTCTCTTTGAAGAATCTGTGTAGGGATATTTAGTGACATCCAGAGGTTCTGGTGAGTAAGGAAATGTCTTCGAATGAAACCTGCAGAGAAACATTCTGAGCAACTGATTTGCAATGTGTGTATTCGTCTTATAGAGTTAAACCATTCTTTGGATTGAGCAGCCTGAAATCACTGTTTTTGTGGAATCTGAGGAAGGACATTTGGGAACGAAACTTACAATATGGGAAAGAAATATCCTCAGGTAAAATCCAGAAGGAAGCTTTCTGTGAAACTGCTCTGTGTCATCTTAATTCCTCTCACTCAGTTAAGCCTCTCTTTTCATTGTGCAGTTTTCTCACCCTATGTATGTTTAGCATGTGATTGGATATTCGGGAGCCCTTTGAGGCTTATGGTGAAAAAGGAAATATGCTCAGAACGAAATTCTAGAGAAACTTTCTGAGGAACTGCATTGTGACGTGTGCATTCCACTCACAGTGTTATACCCCTCTCCTCATGCAGCGTCAGGGAAACCATTTTGGAGAAACAGGTACCAAATGATATTCAGGAGCATGTTAATGCTGATGGTGAAAAGGGAAATAGCCTCAGACAAAAACTGGAAAGAAGCTTTCTAGGAAAGGATTCTCTGATATGTGTAATCACCTCACATGGATAAAGCTTTCTTTAAATTACGCAGCTTGAAAATTTTCATGGACGAATCCATGAAGGGACATTCGGGAGCAGATTCTGGACTATGGTGAAAATGGAAATATCTTCATATAAAAACTGGAAAGAAGCTTTCTGTGAATCTGCTTTTTGCTATGTTTATTCATCTCACATAGATGAAGCTTTCTTTACGTTACATAGCTTGGAAACTCCCTCGTGGATGGATCCGCGAAGAGATATTTGGGATCACATTCGGTCCTATGGTGAAATAGGAAGTATAGTCAGATAAAAACTGGAGAGAAGCATTCTGAGAAACTGCTTCATGATGTGTGCATTACACTCATAGAGTTGTAACTTTCTTCTCATAAGGCACAGTTTGAACACTGTTCCTGTAAAACCAAACGAGTGATATTCAGAGCACATTGAAGATTATTGCAAAAAGTGAAAGGTCGTCAAATAAGAAACAGAAAGAAGCACTCGAAGAAACTGTTTTCTGACATGTCCATTCTTTTCAAAGGGTTAAAGCTTACTTTATATTCCCCAGTTTGAAAGTCGATCTTTGAGGGTTCTGTGAAGGGATAGTAAGTCACAACCAGAGGCCTGTGTGAGGCAAGGAAAAGTCTTCCATCAAAAATTGCAGAGAAGCTTTCTGCGCAACTCTTTTGTGATGTTTGTATTCATCTCATAGAGTTAAATTATTCTTTGGATTGAGCAGTTTGAAATCACTGTTTCTGTAGAATCTGAGAAAGGACATTTGGAAACGCTCTTTAGAATATCCTGAAAAAGAAATAACCTCAAAGAGAAACTGCACAGAAGCTTTCTGTGAAACTGCTCTGTGTCACGTGAATTTTGCTCACACAGTTAAGATTCTTTTTCATTCAGCGGTATCGTAACACTGGTTTTGTTTATTCTGCGAGGGGATATTCAGGAGTGCTTTGAGGCTGACGGTGAGAAAAGACACGTCTTCAGATAGAGACTGAATAGCAGCTTTCTGGGGAGCTGCTTGTGACATTTGCGTTCCCCTCACAGAAATATACCTTTTTTCTCCTGGAGGATTCTGAAATCCCTTCTGTAGAAAAAGCTACCAAGACACACTCGGGAGTATAGGGAGTGGTATAATGAAAAAGGAAATATCCTCAGACCCAAACTGGAAAATGATTTCTGTGAAACTCCTTCTTGTTAGATATATTTATTCATATCGCATAGTTAAACCTCTTCTTATATTATGCGGTTTGGAAACTCCATCCTGCACGGATCAATGAAGGGACATTCGGGAGCACATTCAGGCCTATGGTGAAAGAGGAGATATCTACAGATAAAACTGGATAGAAGCTTTCTGAGAAACTGCTTTGTGAGGTATGCATTCCACTCAGGGAGTTAGACCTCTTTTCCCACAAGGCAGCGTTTGAACACTCTTCCTGTGAAACTGAAAAACTGATATTTTGGAGTGCACTGAGAACTATGGGGAATAGAGAAATATACTGAATTAAATCGAGGAAGAAGCATTCCAAGAATCTGCTCTCTGACATGTGCATTCACTTCACAGAATTAATCCTTACTCCATGTTGCTCAGTTTCGACACTCTGTCTTTAAAGGATCTGTGAAGGGATATTTAGAGACGCCCGGAGGCTTGTGGTGAGGAAGGAAATGTCTTCCGATGAAACCTGCACAGAAACTTTCTGAGCAACTGCTTTGCAGTGTGTGTATTCGTCTCATAGAGGTAAACCATTCTTTTGATTGAGCAGATTGAAATCACTGTTTTTGGGGAATCTGAGGAAGGACATTCGGGATCGATCCTTAGATTATGCGGAAAGAAATATCCTCAGGAAATATCCAATAGGAAGCTTTCTGTGAAACTGCTCTGTGCTGTCTTAATTCCTCTTGCTCAGTTAAGTCTCTCTTTTCATTGAGCAGATTTCGAACCCTGTGTATATTTAGTGTGTGATGGAATATTCGGGAGCACTTTGAGGCTTATGGTAAAAAAAAAGAAATATGTTCGGACCGAAACTGTAGAGAAGCTTTGCCAGGAACTGCTTTGTGACGTGTGCATTACACTCACAGTGTTATACCTCTCTTCTCATACAGTGTCCGGGAAACCATTTTGGAGTAACAGGTGCCAAGAAATATCCCTTGCGGATCCATTCACACAGGTGAAAAAGGAAATATCCGCAGACAAAACCTGGAAAGAAGATTTCTGTGAAACTGCTTTGTGTTAGATATATTTATTCATCTCACATAGTTAAAACTTTTCTTATATTACGCAGTTCAGAAACTCCTTCATGCTCGCATCTGCGAAGGGACATTTGGGAGCACATTCAGACCTACAATGAAACAGGAAATATCTTCAGATAAAAAGTAGAGAGAAGCTTTCTGAGAAACGACTTAGTGATGTATGCATTCCACTCAGGGAGTTATACCTCTTTTCTCACAAGGCAGTGTTTGAACACTGTTCCTTTGAAACCGAAAATGTGATATTTCGGAGCACAATGAGGACTATGGCGAATAGTGAAATATACTCAAAGAAAATCGAGCAGGAAGTGTTGCAGGAATCTGCTTTCTCATATGTGCATTCAATTCACAGAGTTAATGCTTACTTTATGATGCCCAGTTTCGAAACTCTGTCTTTGAAGGATATGTTCAGGGATATTTAGTGATGCCCGGAGGCTTGTTGTGAGCAAAGAAACGTCTTCCGATGAAACCTGCAGAGAAACTTTCTGAGCAACTGCTTTGCGAAGTGAATTCATTTCCTAGAGTTAAACCATTCTTTATATTGAACAGCTTTAAATCACTGTTTTTGTGGAGTCTGAGGAAGGACATTTGGGAAGGATCCTTAGAACATGGAGGATGATGTATCCTGGGGTAAAATCCAGAAGGAAGCTTTCTGTGAAACAGCTCTGTGTCATCTTAATGGCTCTCACTCAGTTAAGGCCATCTTTTCATTGAGCAGTTTTCTAACCCTGTGTATGCTTAGCGTGTGATGGGATATTTGGGGGCATTTTGAGGCTTACGGTGGAAAAGGAAATATGTTCAGATCAAAAACAGAGGGAAGCTTTCCGAGGAACTGCCTTCTGACGTGTGTATTCCACTCACAGTGTTATTCCTCTCTTCTCAGACAGCGTCGGGGAAACCCTTTTAGAGAAACAGTTACCAAGTGATATTCGGGAGCATGTTGGTGCCAATGGTGAATAGGGAAATAGCCTCAGACTAAAACTGGAAAAAGCTTTCTAGGAAACTACTCTGTGACATGTGTAATCATCTCACATAGATAATGCTTTCTTTACATTACACAGCTTGGAAACTGTCATGGAAGGATCCATGAAGGGGCCTTCGGGAGCTCATTGAGGACCATCTTGAAAAACGAAATATCTTCAGATTAGAACGGGAAAGAAGTTTTCTGTGAATCTGATTTTTGCTATGTTAATTCATTTCACATAGATGAAATTTCCTTTACATTACACAGCTTGGAATCTACCTCGTGGATGTATCTGCGAAGCGATATTTGGGATCACATTCGGGCCTATAGTGAAATAGGAAATATCCTCAGATCAAAACGGGAGAGAAGCTTTCTGAGAAACTGCTCTGTGTCGTGTGCATTCCACTCAGGGAGTTATAACTTTCTTCTCTTTAGGCACAATTTGAACACTGTCCTATAAAACCAAAAGAGTGATATTAGGAGCACATTGAAAACTATGGCAAAATTGAAATGTCTAATAAAAAACAGAAAGAAGCACTCGAAAAAATTGGTCTTTGACATGTATATTTTTACACAGGGTGAAAGTTTAGTCTGCATTTCCCAGTTTGAAAGTTGGTCTTTGAAGGTTCTGTGAAGGGATAGTAAGTGGCAACCAGCGGCCTGTGTCGAGCAAGGAAATGTCTGCCATTGAATATTTGAGAGAAGTTTCCTGCGGAACTCTGTTGTGAAGTATGTGCTCACCTCAGAGAGTAATATCATTCTTTGGATTGTGTAGTTTGAAATCACTGTTTCTTTGGAATCTGCGAAAGGACATTTAGAAATGCTCTTTAAAATGTCCTGAAAAAGAAATAACCTCAGGGAGCAACCAGAAGGAACCTTTCTGTGAAAATGCTCTGTGTCACGTGGATTCCGTTCACACACTTAATCTTCTTTTTTCCTTGAGCACTATCATAACACTGCTTTTGTTTAGTCTGTGAGGGGATATTCAAGAGTGTGTTGAGGCTTACGGTGAGAAAGGAAACGTCTTCAGATGGAATCTGGAGAGAAGCTTTCTGAGGAGCTGCTTTGTGACGTGTTCATTCCACTCACAGAATTTCACTCAGAGTGACGTGTGAATTCCACTCACAGAATTACGTGTGCATTCCACTCACCTTTCTTCTCCTAGAGGATTCTGGAATCCGTTTTTTAGAAAAAGGTACCAAGAGATATTCGGAAGTATAGGGATGGCTATGGTGAAAAATGAAATATCCTCAGAAAAAACTGGAAAGATTTCTGTGAAACTGCTTTGTGTTATATATATATTTATTCATCTTGCATATTTAAAACTTTTTTTATATTACACAGTTTGGATCCTCTGTCATGCACAGATCTGCAAAGGGACATTCGGGAGCACATTCAGGCCTGTAGTGAAAGAGGAGATATATTCAGATAAAAAGTGGAGAGAAGATTTCTGAGAAACGACTTTGTGTTGTATGCATTCCACTCAGGGAGTTATACCACAGAGTTAATGCTTACTCCATGTTGCCGAGTTTCAAAACTCTGTTTTTGAAGGATGTGTGAAGGGATATTTAGTGATGGCCAGAGGCTTGTGGTGAGCAAGGAAAAGTCTCCCGACGAAACCTGCAGAGAAACTTTCTGAGCAACTGCTTTGCAATGTGTGTATTCGTCTCATACAGTTAAATCGCTCTTTGGGTTGAACAGCTTGATATCACTGTTTTTGTGGAATCTGAGGAAGAGCATTTGGGAATGATCCTTAGAACGTGGAGAAAGAAATATCCTCGGGTAAAATCCAGAAGGAAGCTTTCTGTAAAACTGGTCTGTGTCATCTTAATGGCTGTCACTCAGTTAAGCCCATCTTTTCATTGAGCAGTTTTCTAACCCTGTGTATGCTTAGCGTGTGATGGGATATTCGGGAGCACTTTGAGGCTTACGGTGAAAAAGGAAATATTGTCAGAACAAAACTAGAGGGAAGCTTTCCGAGGAACTGCCTTCTGACGTGTGCATTCCATTCAGAGTGTTATACCTCTCCTCTCAAAGAGCATCAGGGAAACCCTTTTGGAGAAACAGGTAATGAGTGATATTCGCTAGCATATTCATGCTAGTGGCAAAAAGGGAAATAGCCTCAGACTAAAAATGGAAAAGCTTTCTAGGAAACTGCTCTGTCATATGTGTAATCATCTCACATAGGTAATGCTTTTTTACATTACGCAGCTTGGAAACGGTCATGGACGAATCCACGAAGGGACCTTCGGGAGCACCTTCAGGACTATGGTGAGAAACGAAGTATCTTCAGATAAAAAAGGGAAAGAAGATTTCTGTGAATCTGATTTTTGCTATTTTCATTCATCTAACATAGATGAAGCTTTCTTTACATACACAGCTTGGAAACTCCCTCGTGGATGGATCCGTGAAGGGATATTTGGGATCACATTCAGGCCTATAGTGAAATAGGAAATATAGTCAGATGAAAACATGAGAGAAGCTTTCTGAGAAACTGCTTGGTGACGTGTACATTCCACTCAGGGAGTTATAAATTTCATCTCATAAGGCACAATTTGAACACTATAACTGTGAAAACAAAAGAGTGATATTCGGAGCACATTGAAGATTATGGAAGAATTGAAATGTCCAATAAAAAGCAGAAAGAAGCACTCGAAGAAAATGCTCTCTGACGTGTCCATTTTTACACAGGGTTAAAGCTTACTCTACATTTCCCAGTTTGAAAGTCCGTCCTTGAGGGTTCTGCGAAGTGATTTGCTTTCTAGGAAACTAATTTGCTTTCTAGGAAACTGATGTGCTTACTAGGAAACGGATTTGCTTTCTAGGCTCACCAGGGCGAGTATTAAAGGACCAGCAAGTAGGCAAGGCTAAGAGCAAAACTGCAAATTTATTTTTTTGGTCAGTCAGCTTTGTGGGGGAGGGGTGAGTTCCGTCTGTCTCCTGCAGGGGAGTCCGGGGGCATCACCCAGTGAAGCTCTTGGGCGAGGTTCCTAAAGTAGTCCCGACAGGAGTGGGGGCTGAGGAATTCCACGCAGCGCGCCCGCTGGGAGCGGCTTTTATGTCCCGGGCCTGGGAGTGGGAGAGCAGTGGGCGGGACATATGTGGGTCTGGGGCCGGGCGGTAGGCGTGGCTAGGAGAGTTCCGGTTTTTCTCTGTCGGAGGTCGGGTTTCGCCTGTGCAGTTGATCCATGTCTTTCCCGGGGGCGGGAAAGGTTACGGTGAAGAACCCGGAACTGCGCCATCTTGCGTCCGTTTGTCAAAACAGTCCAACCTTTTATTGATAATAGTGATAAGGGGCCCCGTGGTCTGTCTGGCTACGTCCTGCTGCTAAGGGACGTCATTAAGTTTGGGGTCTATGGTTGTTATTTGGACGTGCGGATGAAGAAGCATCTGGTTGAAGGTGACACGCTTGATCTCTTGAACTTTGGCTCGGAGAAATTTGATTAACACAGAAGCGAGACATAAGACAAAACAGAGGATTAGTATGGGAATTAGGAATGGGAGCATCTGCTGTATCACGGGCAGCAGCCATATCGGTGATTCGGTGGTGAAGGGGGTATTGTAGGTTTTTAATTCCACTTTAATCCTGCTTAGGGTTTGAATGTTAGTGTCTACTAGGCCTGACTCGTTTATGTAATAGCAGCATTCTTCTCCTAAAAAGAGACATGTTCCTCCTTTTTCAGCAGTAAGTAAATCTAATGCTCGCCTATTTTGTGCTGCTACTTGGGCCACTGAGGTAATTTGATGCTGTAGAGAGGCCAGACTTTCAGCTGAAGCCTCTATGGCCTCTCGAATTTGAGCTGTTAGAGATCGGGTAGACTGTGCCGAGTAGGCAAGTGCCCCAGTTCCAAGCCCTGACGCCACTAGGGAGGAGGCCATGGAGACTCCGATGACTAGGGGAAGGAAAACAGCCCTTTTCTGAAGGTCATTAGGAGGAGGGTTAAATTGTATGACAAGTTCAGCTATTTCTGCTTTGCGATATAAGGTTAAACTAGGAACTAGGGACACTGGGACACAGCGGGATTGACCAATGGATGTGTGATTAAGGACCTTGAAGAGGATTTTGTTGCACCAGAAACAACCTCCGATGGGAGCCATCTGGGTCTTAGCGGGTGGCTGGGTATAATTACACCAGGAGGTGTTTGGAGTAGAGTAGCAGAAAGGAAGGATTGGACTTTCTGGGTTTTGGCATAGTGGAACTTGGAGTAAGAACGGTTTTTGGGAGGCGCTTGTAGAGTTAGTTGTAGCCTTGAAAGCAGTAGGTAAAGGGACTACCACTAAGGGGGCTCTTTCAAGGGCCACACCGAGAAAACAGTCGGAGAGATTTGTTATGTTGGCTGCCTGTGTTAGGTTTAACCCTTGACGGACTAGTTTTAACCATGAGAAGGGGTCTTTATTGGAGGAGTGTAATTGATCTTGTAAGGCCTGTTCTTGTGATTGTATGGCTAAGGTTAAATTCTGTAGGACTTGTATGTTTTGAGGAAGGGATCTTTGCTGGACAAGTGTTCTTATTATCAGGAGAGGAGCCATGGGAAATCAACTAAGAATTGTGTAGCCAGTGTAGAGTCCACCTTTGATTCCGTCTGACCATCGGGGGTCCCATGGGTCTTTGATATTTAATTGGTATTGAAGGGGGGTTCGTTGTTTCGCCACGGTGAAGAGAGCAGTGGGTTTCTCCTATCTCAAGGTTGCATAATGGATCTTACAATAAATATAAGGGCATCCTAGGTTCTTTTGTTTCCAGTAAGTCTTACAATTGTAATGTGTCTGATCATCCAAGAAGCAGAGAGCTTCAGCTCTGACCGTACTGCAACATGATAGGGTGAAATTTATAGTGATATGGGGTTGGCAGCCTGAAGGGGGGCAGTCAGCAGTGACTTGTAGCTGTGAGTGCTGTTTATTTTTGAGTGACCAGGTTTCAACTACAGAGAATCTCCATGTGAAAGTTGGGTTAGTAATAGAGATTGAAATGCAAGAAAAAGATAGTAATATGAGTATGAAATAGGACTTCATCTTCAGTGTAATCACAGAGTACACCTTGCCACTGAAGATGTTCTATAAAGGTAAGTGGGAAAACCACTGTGATGGGCTATTATCTGGAGGCAAGTAGGGATCTGGGGTAAGATATTGGAATTCTGTTATGTTTATATAGAGTATGGCGAGAAATCGGGATAAGCATAAGAGGTCAGGGAACATGTGGTGGTTTGGAGAGTTTGGTGAATTTGAGACGGGTAGGGGTAAGTCTACTAGATGTCCACTGATTGTCTTCTGTGGGGGCCTTGTTTAATTGTGATGTATGGACCCAGTGTGTGTGTCCTAGAAGTTTGGCTGTTGTGTATGTGGATAGGAGGACAGTATAGGGACCTTTCCACCTGGGTTGAAGATCTTTGGCTGGGATATCTTTTAAGTATACTTGGTCTCCTGGGCTGAGAGAGAGATGTGGGCTATAGGTGTCTGTTGGAGGGGGGTGTGCTAGTTCTGCATGTAGTCTCAGGAGTTGTCTCAAGAGGGTGAGGTATAGAAGATAAGTTGCCAGCGGGGAAGAAAGGGTGGGTAACTGCTGGAGGGTGAGGGTCCGGCCATAAACTAATTCAAAAGAACTGAGGCCTGTTGGACTCCGTGGGGCTGCTTGCAGTTGGATTAGTGCTAAAGAAGGAGAGTTACCCACTATTGTCGAGTCTCAAGGGAGAGTTTGGTGAGCTGTTGTTTGATGAGTCCATTAGCCTTTTCTACCTTACCAGAAGACTGAGGTCTATAAAGGATGTGGAGTTTCCAGGTGATGCGTAGGAGAGCTACCACCTGTTGGACTACCTTGGAGATGAATGCTGGACCGTTGTCGGACTGAAGGGTGACCGGCAGGCCAAACTTAGGAATAATATGTTCATTGAGTATTGAAGCAACAATGTTAGCGGTTTCTCCTGTGGTAGGATAGGTTTCTATCCATGCTAAAAATGTGTCCACAAGGGTTAAGAGGTATTTGAATTTTTTATGTTTTGGCATATGTGTGAAATCAATTTTCCAGTCTTCGCCTAGTTGATGTCCTCTGAGCTGGTGGCTGGGATGGGGATTACACAATGCGCCTTGAGGATTTGTCTTTAGGCAGGTAGAGCACTGCTGGTTGATTGTAAGTAAGTGTTTTGGAGTGTTGGACAGTGGAGGACGGGATTTAGAAAATTGTATAAGGCTTTGGGTCCTATATGTAAAGAATTATATATGTCTGTTAGAATGGTATGGAGTTGTGTTTCAGGAATGACTAATTTGTTATCAATATATATCCAGTCATCTGTAGTTAGTTTGGCTGTTGGATTTTGTAATAGTTTGGCCTTTTCCTCGTGGGTGTAAATAGGAGTATATTGAAGAGAGAGAAAACAAATAAAGGGAAGCATGGGGGTGGAGAATCCGGCAGCTGATTTGGCAGTGGTGTCGGCAAAACTATTGCCAGCTGCTATCGGGTTAGATGGAGTTGGTGGCCTTTACAATGTATAATGGCTACCTTGGAAGGTGCCGACAGTGCATCTGGTAGTTTGAGTATTTGGTTTTTGTTGATAACAGGGGTACCGCAGGTGGTTAAAAACCCTCTCTCTTTCCAGATGACTGAATGGGTGTGTGCAATTATGAAAGCATATTTAGAATCTGTGTATATGTTTACTGTTTTTCCTTTTGATAGGAGGAGTGCCTTGGTTAGTGCAGTGAGTTCTGCCTGCTGTGATGTGGTCCCTTGTGGTAGGGGTTTTGCCTCTAAAACTGTGGAGGAAGTAACTACTGTATATCCTGCCTGTGTGTTTCCTTGAGGGTTGATAAAGGAGCTGCCATCCACAAATAGGGTTAGTTGTTCATTCTGAAGGGGCCGGTCATGCAAGTGTAGGTGGCTGGGGTGTTGAGCCTCCAGGTCTTCAGGACAAGAATGTTTCGTATGAGGTGGTTTAAGAGGGTCTGGCAGTAAAGTGGCTGGATTTAGGGAGGAGCAAAGTTCTAAAGTAACAGTGGGGTCTTTGAGCTTCACAAGAACTGGTGGGTGGTGGGCCACGATGACGGGGATGGAAGTGTCCCACACTGGAGGGTGCACAAAAATTTTGAAGATGGGGGGTGGGAGTGGCATAGGAGGAACGTGTACACATGCACAATGCATGAACAACAGGTCGTGAGGGGATTGAAGGGGAGTAGATGAGTTGGTGGGAATGGATATGGAGGCCTTTAAGGTGCTCAAGATGTCTCGGCCTAGTAAGGGGATAGGTCATGAGGGTGTAATGAGGAATGAGTGTGCAAAGTTGTTGTTGGCCAGGTAGCAATTAAGGAGGGGAGTTTTTCACGGAGTGGATTGCTTTCCGTTTACTCCTACTATGGAGATATTGGATGGAAGGTTAGGTCCAGAGAAGGATGGCAAAACAGAATTGGTAGCCCCGCTGTCGGTCAAAAAATTAATTGTCTTACCCGCTACCAGGAGAGTTACCCGTGGCTCAGTGACGTTGATGGGAGTCCCCGAGTCTTGGCACATTCAGTCATCGTCGTCCAGAGGTAGGAGCTGGAAGGCACTCCCAGGATCCTGGGAATGGGGGTCACGTTGACACGTGGCACCTGTTCTCAGGGTGGGGAAAATCAGACTTCCAGTGTCCTTCCTGTTGGCAAGCAGGGCAGGGCGTTGCTGGTGGACGAGGGTTAGGGCATTCGCTGGTCCAGTGTCCTGACGCCTTGCACTTATAGCAAGGCAGCGTTGGGGGTCGGAGGCCTTGTGGACACCTGTTGGCATAGTTTCCTGCCTCGCCGCATTCATAGCAGTTTCCTTTTGTAGCCTTGGAGTCTGGGGGTGTGTGCTCTCTGGTTTGGGGTTACGACTGGGCTGTGAAGCCACCAATAGGAGCTGTATCTTCTGTTTGAGGCGAGCCTGCCACCGTGCCTCAGCCGTTTCCTTTCTGGAGTTATAGACCATAAAGGCAGATCGGGGGCCGGGCAGTAGGCATGGCTAGGCGGCTTCCGGTTTTTCACCGATGGAGGTCTGGTTGCACCTGCGCAGTCATCCGTGTTTTTACCGGGCGCAGGAAAGCTGACGGTGAAGAACCCAGAACTGCGCCATCTTGCCTCTATTCTTCCAAACAGTAAGTGGCAACCGGAGGCCTGCGTCGAGCAAGGAAATGTCTTCCATCGAATATTTGAGAGAAGCTCTCTGCACAACACTTTGGTGAAGTTTGTGCTGATGTCATAGAGTTAAATCATTGAATTGTGTAGTTTGAAATAACTATATCTGTGGAATTTGAGAAAGGACATTTGGAAACGCTCTTTAGAATATCCTGAAAGAGAAATAACCTCAGTGAGAAACCAGAAGGAAGCTTCTTGTGAACCTGCTCTGTGTCTGGTGAATTCCACTCACACAGTTAAGCTTCTCTTTTCATTGAGCAGTATCATAACACTGTTTTTGTTTAGTCTGCAAAGGGATATTCAGGAGCGCTTTGAGGCTTACAGTGAGAAAGGAAACGTCTTCAGATAGAAACTCAGAGAAGCTTTCTGAAGAGATGCTTTGTGACATGTGCATTCCACTCACAGAATAACGTGTGCCTTCCACTCACCTTTCTTTTCCTAGAGGATTCCGGAATCCCTTTTGGAGAAAAAGCTACAAAGGGACATTTGGGAGTATAGGGACGGCTATGGTGAAAAAGAAAATATCCTGAGACAAAAACTGGAACGAATATTTCTGTGAACCTGCTTTGTGTTAAATATATTTATTCATGTCGCATAGTTAAAACTTTTCTTATATTACACAGTTGGGAAACTCCATCATGCACGGATCCACGAAGGGACTTTCTGGAGCACATTCAGGCCTATGGTGAAAGAGGAGATATCTTAAGAAAAACTGGATGGAAGCTTTCTGAGAAACTATTTTGTGATGTATGCATTCCAGTCAGGGAGTTGTACCTCTTTTCTCACAAGGCAGCATTTGAACACTTTTCCTGTGAAACCAAAAAAGGGATATTTCAGAGCACATTGAGGACTATGGTGAAGAGTGAAATATACTGAAATAAAATGGAGGAAGAAGCTCCAAGAATCTGCTCTGTGATATGTGTATTCACTTCACAGAGTTAATGCTTACTCTATGTTTCCCAGTCTTGAAACTCTGTCTTCGAAGAATCTGTGAAGGGTTATTTAGTGACTCCCAGAGGCTTGTGGTGAGCAAGCAAACGTCTTCTGATGAAACTTGCAGAGAATCTTTCTGAGCAACTGCTTTGTGATGTGTGTATTCGTCTCATAGAGTTAAACCATTGTTGGATTGAGCAGCTTGAAATCACTCTTTTTGTGGAATCTGAGGAAGGACATTTGGGAATGATCCTTAGAATACGGAGAAAGAAATATACTCAGGTAAAACCCAGAAGGAAGCTTTCTGTGAAACTGCTCTGTGTCATCTTAATTCCTCTCTCTGAGTTAAGCCACTCTCTTAATTGAGCTGTTTTCTAACCCTGTGTATGTTTCGCGAGTGCTGGGATATTCGGAAACACTTTGAGGCTTACGGTGAAAAAGAAATACGTTCAAAACGAAACTGGAGAGAAAGTTTCTGAGGAACTGCTTTGAGACGTGTGCATTCTATTCACAGTGTTATACCTAACTTCTCATGCAGCGTAGGGGAAACCCTTTTGGAGAAACAGTTATCAAGTGATATTCGGGAGCATGTTGATGCCAATGGTTAAAAGGGAAATAGCCTCAGACCACAACTACTAGGAAATTACTCTGTGATATATGTAATCATCTCACATAGATTTAAACTTTCTTTACATTATGCAGGTTGGAAGCTGTCATGGAAGGATTCACGAAGGGAACTTCAGGAACACATTCAGGAGTATGGTGAAGAAGTGAATATCTTCAGATAAAAACTGGAAAGCAGGTTTCTGTGAATCTGCTTTTTGCTATGTTTATAGATGAAGCTTTCTTCATATAAATGTAAAGCTTACTCAACATTTCCAAGTATGAAAGTCAGTCTTTGAGGGTTCTGTGAAAGTATAGTAAGTGGCAACCGGAGGCCAGTGTCGAGCAAGGAAATGTCGTCCATCGAAAATTGGAGAGAATCTTTCTGCGCAACTCTTTTGTGATGTTTGTATTCAACTCATAGAATTAAATATTTCTTGGGATTGATCAGTTTGAAATCACTGTTTCTCTGGAATCTGAGAAAGGACAATTGAAAATGCTTTTTGTAATATCCTCAAAAGGAAATAACCTCACAGAGAAACCAGAAGGAAGCTTTCTGTGAAACTGCTCTGTGTCACGTGAATTCCGCTCACACAGTAAAGCTTCTCTTTCAATTGGGGAGTATCATAACACTGTTTTCCTTTAGTCTCAGAGGGGATATTCAGCAGCTCTTTGAGACTCATGGTAAGAAAGGAAAGGACTTCAGATAGAAAATGGAGAGAAGCTTTCTGAGGAGCTGCTTCATCACATGTGCATTCCACTCACAGAAATATACCTTTCTTCTCCTAGAAGATTCCGGAATTTCTTTCATAGAAAAATCTACCAAGAGATATTCGGGAGTATAGGTATGGCTCTAGTGAAAAAGGAAATATCCTCAGACAAAAACTGGAATGAATATTTCTGTGAACCTGCTTTGTGTTAGATATATTTAGTCATCTCGCCTGGTTAAAATTTTTCTTGTATTACGCAGTTTGGAAACTCCGTCATGCACGGATCCATGAAGGGACATTCGGGAGCACATTCAGGCCTATGGTGAAAGAGGAGATATCTTCAGATAAAAACTGGATAGAAGCTCTCTGAGAAAGTACTTTGTGATGCATGCATCCCAGTTAGGATTTATACCTCTTTTCTCACAAGGCAGTGTTTGAACACTGTTCCTGTGAAACCGAAAAAGTGATATTTCAGAGTGCATTGAGGACTATGGCAAATAGGAAAATATGCTGAACTAAAATCGAGGAACAAGCGTTCCAAGAATCTGCTCTCTGATATGTGCATTCACTTCACAGGATTAATGCTTACTCTATGTTGCCCAGTCTCGCAACTCCGTCTTCGAAGGATCTGTGAAGGGATATTTAGTGACGCCTGGAGGCTTGTGGTGAGTGAGCAAACGTCTTCTGATGAAACTTTCAGAGAATATTTCTGAGCAACTGCTTCACGATGTGTGTATTCGTCTCATAGAGTTAAACCACTGTTGGATTGAGCAGCTTGAAATCACTGTTTTTGTGGAAACTGAGGAAGGAAATTTGGGAACAATCCTTACAATATTGAGAAAGAAATATCCTCAGGTAAAACCCAGAAGGAAGCTTTCTGTGAAACTGCACTGTGTTGTCTTAATTCCTCTCACTGAGTTAAGCCTCTCTTTTCATTGAGCAGTTTTCTATCCCTGTGTATGTTTAGCATATGCTGAGACATTCAGGAGCACTTTGAGGCTAACGGTGAAAAAGGAAATATGTTCAGACCGAAACTGGAGAGAAGCTTTCTGAGGAACTGCTTTGTGACGTGTGTATTCCACTCACAGTGTTATACCTCTCTTCAAACACAGCGTCGGGAAAACCCTTTTGGAGAAACAGGTATCAAATGATATTCGGGAGCATGTTGATGCCAATGAAGATACAGCATCAGGGAAACCCTTTTGGAGAAACAGGTATCAAATGATATTCAGGAGCATGTTGATGCCGATGGTGAAAAGGGAAATAGCCTCAGACAAAAAGTATAAAGAAGCTTTCTAGGAAACTACTCTGTGATATGTGTAATCATCTGACATAGATAAAGCTTTCTTTACATTAAGCAGCTTGGAAACTGTCATGGACGGATCCATGAAGGAGCCTTCGGGGCACATTCAGGGCTATGGTGAAAAAGGAAATATCTTCAGATAAAAACTGGAAAGAAGCTTTCTGTTAATCTGCTTTGATATGTTTATTCACCTCACATAGGTGAAGCTTACTTTACCTTATGCAGCTTGGAAACTCCCTCGTAGATGAATCCACGAAAGTATATTTGGGATCACATTTGTCCTATGTTGAAATATGAAATGTAGTCAGATAAAAACTGCAGAGAAGCTTTCTGAGAAACTGCTTGGTGATGTGAACATTCCACGCAGGGACATATAACTTTCTTCTCATAAGGCACATTTTGAACACTGTTCTTGTAAAACCTAATGAGTGATATTCAGTGCACATAGAAGACTAAGGCCAAAAGGGAAATGTCGTCCAATAAAAAGAAAAAGAAGCACTCGAAGAAACTGCTCTCTGATATGTCCATTGTTTTCACATTGTTAAAGTTTCCTCTACATTTCCCAGGTTGCAAGTCAGTCTTTGAGGGTTCAGCGAAGGGATAGTAATTGGCAACGGGAGGACTGTGTCAAGCAAGGAAATGTCTTCCATCGAATATCAGAGAGAATTTTTCCGTCCAATTCTTTTGTGATGTTTATATTCATGTCATAGAGTTAAACCATTCTTTGGATTAAGCGGTTTGAAATCACTGTTTCTGTGGAATCTGAGAAAGGACATTTGGAAACGTTCTTTAGAATATACTCAAAAAGAAAAATCCTCAGAGAGAAACCAGAAGGAAGTTTTCTGTGAAATTCGGTCTTTGAGGGTTCTGCGAAAGGATAGTAAGTGGCAACCAGAGGCCTTTGTCGAGCAAGGAAATGTCTTCCATCGAATATTTGAGAGAAGCCTTCTGTGCAACTCTTCTGTGAATTTAGCATTCATCTCATGGAGTTAAATCGTTCTTTGGATTGAGTAGTTTGAAATCACTGTTTCTATGGAATGTGAGAAAGGACATTCGGAAACGCTCTTTAGAATATCCTGAAAAAGAAATAACCTCAGAGTGAAACCAGAAGGAAGCTTTCTGTGAAACTGCTCTGTGTCACGTGAATTCTGCTCATGCAGTTAAGCTTCTCTTTCCATTGAGCAGTATCATAACACTGTTTTTGTTTAGTCTGTGAAAGGATATTCAGGAGCACTTTGTGGCTTACAGTGAGAAAGGAAACGTCTTCACATAGAAACAGAAGATAAGCTTTTGGAGGAGCTGCTTTGTGTCTTCTCCATTCCACTCACAGAATTCCACTCACAGAATGATGTGTGCATTCCACTCACCATTCTTCTCCTAGAGGATTCCGGAATATCTTTTGAAGAAAAAGCTACCAAGAGACAGTCGGGAGTGTAGGAATGGCTATGGTGAAAAAGGGAATATCCTCAGACAAAAAAGGGAAAGAAGATTTCTGTGAAATTGCTTGTGTTAGCTATATTTATTCACCTCGCATAGTTAAAACTTTTCTTCTATCACTCAGTTTGGAAACTCTGTCATGCACGGATCCTTGAAGAGACATTCGGGAGCACATTCAGGCCTACAGTGAAGGAAGAGATATCTTCAGATAAAAAGTGGAGAGAGTATTTCTGAGAAACGACTTTGTGATGTATGCATTCCACTCAGGGAGATATACCTCTTTTCTTATAAGGCTGTGTTTGAACACTGTTCCCGTGAAACTGAAAAAGTGATATTTCAGAGCGCATTCAGGACAATGGCGAATAGTGAAATATGCTGAAATAAAATTGAGGAAGAAGCGTTCGAAGAATCTGCTCCCTGATAAGTGCATTCTATTCACAGAGATAATGCTTACTCTACATTGTCCAGTTTCGAAACTCTGTCTTTGAAGGATCTGTGAAGGCATATTTAGTGACGCCCAGAGGCTGGTGGTGAGCAAGGAAACGTCTTCCGATGAAACCTGCGGAGAAACTTTGTGAGCAACGACTTTGCGATGTGTGTATTCGTCTCATAGAGTTGAACCATGCTTTTGATTGTACAGCTTGAAATCACTGTTTTTGTGGAATCTGAGGGGACATTTTGGAACGATCCTTAGAACATGGAGAAAGAAATACCCTCAGGTAAAATCCATAAGGAAGCTTTCTGTGAAACTAATCTGTGTCATTTTCATGGCTCTCACTCAGTTAAGCCCCCCTTTCATTGAGCAGTTTTCTAACCCTGTGTATGCTCAGTGTGTGACGGAATATTCGGGAGCACTTTGAGGCTTACCGTGAAAGAGAAAATATGTTCAGACCAAAACTGGAGAGAAGCTTTCCGAGAAACTGCCTTGTGACATGTGCATTACACTCACAGTGTTATACTTCTCTTCTCTTACAGCGTCGGGGAAACCCTTTTGGAGAAACAGGTACCAAGTGACATTCAGGAACATGTTGGCACCGATGGTGAAAAGGGAAATAGCCTCAGACTGAAAGTGGAAAAAGGTTTCTAGGACACTACTCTGTGATATGTGTAACCATCTCACATAGATAATGCTTTCTTTACATTACGCAGCTTGGAAACTCTCATGGAAGGATGCACGAAGGGACCTTTGGGAACATTTTCAGGACTATGGTGAAAAACGAAATATCTTCAGGTAAAAATGGGAAAGAAGCTTTCTGTGAATCTACTTTTTGCTATGTTTATACATCTAACATAGATGAAGCTTTCTTTACATTACACAGCTTGGAAACTTCCTCGTGGATGGATCTGCGAAGGGATATTTGGGATCACATTCAGGCCTATAGTGTAATAGGAAATATAGTCAGATCAAAACGGGAGAGACGCATTCTGAGAAACTGCTTGGTGACGTGTGCATTCCACACAGGGAGTTATAATTTTCTTCTCATAAGTCGCAATTTGAACACAGTTCCTGTAAAACCAAAAGAGTGATATTCGGAGCACATTGAAGACTATGGCAAAATTGAAATGTCCAATAAAAATCAGACGGAAGCAGTCGAAGAAACTACTTTCTGACATGTCCATTTTTACACAGGGTTAATGCTTACTCTACATTTCCCAGATTGAAATTCAGTCTTTGAGGATTCTGGGAAACGTTAGTTAGTGGCAACCGGAAGCCTGTGTCGAGCAAGGAGATGTCTCCCATCGAATATTTGAGAGAAGTTTCTGCGTAACTCTTTTGTGAAGTTTGTGCTCATCTCATAGAGTTAAATCATTCTTTGGATTGCGTAGTTTGAAATCAATGTTTCTGTGGAATGTGAGAAAGGACATTTGGAAACACTCTTTAGAATATCCTGAAAAAAAGAAATAACCTCAGAGAGAAACCAGAAGGAAGATTTTTGTGAAACTGCTCTGTGTCAGGTGAATTCCGCTAACACAGTTAAGCTTCTCTTTTCATTGAGCAGGATCATAACACTGTTTTTGCTTAGGCTGTGAAGGGATATTCAGGAAAACTTTTAGGCTTACTGTGAGAGAGGAAACGTCTTCAGATAGAAATTGGAGAGAACCTCTCTGAGGAGCTGCTTTGTGATGTGTGCATTCCACTCACAGAATTCCACTCACAGAATGACGTGTGCATTCCACTCACCTTTCTTCTCCTATAGGTATCTAGAATCCCTTTTGGAGAAGAAGATACCAAGAGAAATTCGAGAGTATAGGGATGGCTATGGTGACAAAGGAAATATCCTCAAAGAGTGTAAAGTAGATTTCTGGGGAACTGCTTTGTGTTAGATACATTTATTCATCTCGCATAGATAAAACTTCTCTGATATTACCCAGTTTGGAAGCTCCTTCATGGAGGGATATGCAAGGGGACATTCAGGAGCACATTGAGGCCTACAGTGAAAAAGGATATATCTTCAGATAAAAAGTGGCGGGAAGCTTTCTCAGAAACGACTTTGTGATGCATGCATTCCACTCAAGGAGATAAACCATTTTTTTCACAAGACAGTGTTTGAACACTGTTCCTGTGAAACCGAAAAAGTGATATTTTGGAGTGCATTGAGGACTATAGTGAATATCGAGGAAAGAGCGTTTCAAGGATCTCCTCTCTGATAAGTGCACCCACATCACAGACTTCATGCTTACTCTATGTTGCCCAGTTTCAAAACTCTGTCTTTGCAGAATCTGTGAAGGGATATTTAGTGACCCCCGGAGGGTTGTGGTGAGCAAGGAAATGTCTTCCGAGGACACCTGCAGAGAATCGTTCTGAGCAACTGCTTTGCGATGTGTGTATTCGTCTCATAGAGTTAAACCGTTTTTTGGAGTGAACAGCTTGAAATCACTGTTTTTGTGAAATCTGAGGAAGGACATTTGGGAACGATCCTTAGAACATGGAGAAAGAAGTATCCACAGGTAAAATCCAGAAGGAAGCTTTCTGTGAAACTGCTCTGTGTCACCTTAATGGCTCTCACTCAGATAAGCTCCTCTTTTCATTGAGCAGTTTTCTCACCCTGTGTATGCTTAGCATGTGACAGGATATTGGGGAGTACTTTGAGGCATAAGGTGAAAAAGGAAATATGTTCAGACCAAAGCTGGAGAGAATGTTCCGAGAAACTGCATTGTGACGTGTGCATTCAACTCACAGTGTTATACCTCTCTTCTCATATAGCATCGGGGAAAGCCTTTTGGAGAAACAAATACCAAGTGGTATTCGGGAGCATGTTGGTGCCGATGGTGAAAAGGAAAATAGCCTCAGACTCAAACTGGAAAAAGCTTTCTAGGAAAATTTTCTGTGATATGTGTAATCATCTCACATAGATAATGGCTTCTTTACATTACGCAGCTTGGAAACTGTCATCGACGGATCCACGAAGGGACCTTTAAGAGCACTTTGAGAATTATGGTGAAAAACGAAATATCTTCAGATCAGAACGGGAAAGAATATTTCTGGGAAACTGCTTTTTGCTATGTTTATTCATCTCACATAAATGAAGCTTCCTTACATTGCACAGCATGGAAACACCCTCATGGACGGATCCACGAAGTGTTCTTTTGGATCACATGCTGGCCTAAGTGAAAGAGGAAATATAGTCAGACCAAAATGGGAGAAAAGCTTTCTGTGAAACTGCTTGGTGACCGGTGCATTCCTCTCAGGGAGTTATAACTTTCTTCACATAAGGCACAATTTGAACACTGTTTCTGTAAAACCAAAAGAGTGATATTCGGAGCCCACTGAAGTTTATGGCAAAATTGAAATGTCCAATAAAAAACAGAAAGAAGCACTCAAAAAAATTGCTCTCTGACATGTCCATTTTTCACAGGGTTAAAGTGTACTCTACATTTCCCTGTTTGGAAGTCTGTCTTTGAGGGTTCTGTGATGGGATAGTAAGTGGCAACCGGAGGCCTGTGTCAAGCAAGGAAATGTCTTCCATCGAATATTTGATAGAAGATTTCTGCGCAACTCGTTTGTGAAGTTTGTGCTCATCTCAGAGAGTTAAATCATTCTTTGGATTGAGTAGTTTGAAATCACAGTTTCTGTGGAATCTGAGGAAGGACATTTGGAAGCACTCTTCAGAATATCCTGAAAAAGAAATAACCTCAGAGAGAAACCAGAAGGAAGCTTTCTGTGAAGCTGCTCTGTGTCACGTGAATTCCACTCACACAGTTAAACTTCTCTTTTCACTGAGCAATATCATAACACTGTTTTTGTTTAGTCTGTGAAAGGATATACAGGAATGCTTTGAGGCTTATGGTGAGAAAGGGAAAGTCTTCATATAGAAACTGGAGAGAAGCTTTCTGAGGAGCTGCTTTGTGATGTGTGCATTTCACTCACAGAATTTCACTCACAGAATGACGTGTGCATTCCACTCACAGAATGACGTGTGCATTCCACTCACCTTTCTTCTCCTAGAGGATTCCAGAACCCCTTTTGGAGAAAAAGCTACCAAGAGACATTCGGGAGTATAGGGATAGCTATGGTGAATAAGGAAATATCCTCAGACAAAAAGTGGAAGGAAGATTTTTGGGAAACAGCTTTTTGTTAGGTATATTTATTCATCTTGCATAGGTAAAACTTCTCTGATATTACGCAGTTTGGAAACTCCTTCATGGAGGGATACGCAAGGGGACATTCAGGAGCACATTCAGGCCTATGGTGAAAGAGGAGATCTTCAGATAAAAAGTGGAGAGAAGCTTTCTGAGAAACGAATTTGTGATGCATGCATTACACTCAGGGAGTTAAACCACTTTTCTCACAAGGCAACGTTTGAACCCTGTTCCTGTGAAACTGAAAAAGTGATATTTCGGAGTGCATTGGGAACTATGGCGAATAGTGAAATATACTGAAATTAAATCGAGGAAAGAGTGTTTCAAGGATCTCCTCTCTGATACGTGCATCCAATTCACAGAGTTCATGCTTACTCTATGTTGCCCAGTTTCGAAACTCTGTCTTTGAAGGATCTGTGAAGAGATATTTAGTGACGCCTGGAGACTTACGGTGAGCCAGGAAACGTCTTCCAAGGAAACCTGCAGAGAAACTTTCTGAGCAATTGCTTTGTGATGTGTGTATTCATCTCATAGAGTTAAACCGTTTTTTGGAGTGAACAGCTTGAAATCACTGTTTTTGTAAAATCTGAGGAAGAACATTTCAGAATGATCCTTAGAACATGGAGAAAGAAATATCCTCAGGTAAAATCCAGAAGGAAGCTTTCTGTGAAACTGCTCTGTGTCACTTTAATGACTCTCACTCAGATAAGCCCCTCTTTTCATTGAGCAGTTTTCTCACGCTGTGTATGGTTAGCATGTGTCAGGATATTCAGGAGGACTTTGAGGCATAAGGTGAAAAAGGAAATATGTTCAGACCAAAGCTGGATAGAATTTTTCCGAGGAAATGCCTTGTGACGTGTACATTCCACTCACAGTGTTATACCTCTCTTCTCATATAGCGTCGGGGAAAGCCTTTTGGAGAAACAAGTACCAAGTGGTATTTGGGAGCATGTTGGTTCAGATGGTGAAAAGGGAAATAGCCTCAGACTCAAACTGGAAAAAGCTTTCTAGGAAAATTTTCTGTGATATGTGTAATCATCTCACAGAGATAATGGCTTCTTTATATTACGCAGCTTGGAAACTGTCATTGACGGATCCATGAAGGGATCTTCAGGAGCACTTTGAGGACGAGGGTGAAAAACGAAATATCTTCAGATCAGAACGGGAAAGAAGCTTTCTGGGAATCTGCTTTTTACTATGTTTATTTACCTCACATAGCTGAAGCTGCTTTTACATTACACAGCTTGGAAACTCCCTCGTAGATGGATCCGTGAAGGGATATTTGGGGTCACATTCGGGCGTATAGTGATATAGGGAATATAGTCAGATCAAAACCGGAGAGAAGCTTTCTCAGAAACTGCTTGGTGACGTGTGCATTCCACTCAGGGAGTTATAACTTTCTTCTCATAATGCACAATGTGAACACACTTCCTGTAAAACCAAAAGAGTGATATTCGGAGCACATTGAAAACTATGGCAAAATTGAAATGTCCAATAAAAAACAGAAAGAAGCACTTGAAGGAACTGTTCTCTGACAAGTCCATTTTTACACAGGGTTGAAGCTTACTTTACATTTCCCAGTTTGAAAGTCAGTCTTTGAGGGTTCTCTGAAGGGACAGTAAGTGGCAATCGGAGGCCTGTGTCGAGCAAGGAAATGTCTTCCATCGAGTATTTGAGAGAAGCTTTCTGCACAACTCTTTTGTGAAGTTTGTGTTCATCTCAAAGAGTTAAATCATTCTCTGGATTGAGAAGTTTGAAAAAAGAAACTACCATCAGAGTGAACAGGCAACCTACAGAATGGGAGAAAATTTTTGCAATCTACTCATCTGACAAAGGGCTAATTTCCAGAATCTACAAATAACTCAAACAAATATACAAGAAAAAAACAAACAACCCCATCCAAAAGTGGGCAAAGGATATGAACAGACATTTCTCAAAAGAAGACATTCATACAGCCA
>NC_045448.1:89710148-89758433 GCF_002776525.5 Piliocolobus tephrosceles | reverse complement strand
AGTTTGCGTCCTTTGTAGGGACATGGATGCAGCTGGAAACCATCATTCTTAGCAAACTATCACAAGAACAGAAAACCAAACACCGCATGTTCTCACTCAGGTGGGAACTGAACAATGAGCTCACTTGGACTCAGGAAGGGGAACATCACACACTGGGGCCTATCATGGGGAGGGGGAAGGGGGGAGGGATTGCATTGGGGAGTTATACCTGATATAAATGATGAATTGATGGGTGCTGACAAGTTGATGGGTGCAGCACACCAACATGGCACATGTATACATATGTAACAAACCTGCACGTTATGCACATGTACCCTAGAACTTAAAGTATAATAAAAAAAAAGAAAGAAAAAGAAATCACTGTTTGTGGAATCTGAGAAGGGACATTTGGAAACGCTCTTTAGAATGTCCTGAAAAAGAAATAACCTCAGAGACAAAGCAGAAGGAAGCTGTCTGTGAAACTGCTCTTTGTCACGTGAATTCCGCTCACACAGTTAAGCTTCCCTTTTCATTGAGCAGTATCATAACACTGTTTTTGTTTAGTCTGCGAAGGGATACTCAGGAGGGCTTTCAGGCTTACGGTGAGAAAGGAAACCTCTTCAGACAGAAATTGGAGAGAAGCTTTCTAAGGAGCTGCTTTATGAGGTGTACATTCCACTCACAGAATTCCGCTCAAAGAATGACGTGTGCATTTCACTCACCTTTCTTCTCCTAGAGGATTGCGGAAACCCTTTTGGAGAAAAAGCTACCAAGAGACTTTCGGGAGTATATGGATGGCTATGGTGAAAAAGGAAATTTCCTCAGACAAAAACTGGAAAGAAGATTTCTGTGAAACTGCTTTGTGTTAGATATATTTATTCATCTCGCATAGTTAAAACCTTTCTTATATTACGCAGTTTGGAAACTGTATCATGCACGCATCCAAGAAGGGACATTCTGGAGCACATTCAGGCCTATGGTGAAAGAGGAGATATCTTCAGATGAAAAGTGGAGAGTGTTTGGACGAACGGAGGCAAGATGGTACACTTCCGGGTTCTTCATCCCCCCCTCCCAACTCTTCCCACACGCGTGAAAATGCAGCCGGCATCCGGAAAGGTGCAGATCAACTGGGCATGCGCCAGGTGACGTCAATCCAAAGAGACCAAGATTTACCTGGTCGCACCAGCGGAACGCCCCCAGACACGCCCATTCCCCGCCTATTGCCCTCCCACTCCTAGAGAAGCCACTCTTGGCCAGTGAGCCATGCGGCCTTCTCACAGCCCCACTGCTGTCGGGATGTCGGGACTGTGGGAAGTCCATACGAGAGCCCCACCGGGGGACTCTGCTGGCCTTCTTTGCCGGAGGCCGACAGACTTCTCCCCCACACCTTAGGTGACCAAAAATAAACTTGCAGTTTTGCTCCTACACTTGCCTACCCGCTGGTTCTTTTCTGCCCGCTGGGCTGGTCTTAGAAAAAACAAATCAGTTGGTGCCGAACCCGGGAGGAGACCCCTCCTCAGGGCCCCCAGGGTCCGGGGAGCCTCCTCCTCCTCGTTCCACGCAGCGGACGGACCAGGACCTGAGACCCGCTTCGCTCACTCTCACAGCCTCTCTGGGGTAAGTGCCTTTGTCTCCTCTTTACCTCCCTCGGCCAAAATCCTGCGCAGGTCCGAGGTCCATTTTGAGCCACCAAGTGGCTCAGGAGACCCGTTCAGGACGGAGACGTCCGCCTGAAGGTAATCTTCACTTTGGCTCCATGAGCCTCCAGTCTGTCTCTGCTGGTTCCAAAGGATGCTTTGAAGCCAGGCAGAGATCCACTTCCATTTCCATTGTGTCCATTGTGTGTCAGTAAAGAGGAAACAAATGGGAAACCCCCAGTCCAAATTTCCAAAGAGCACCCCCTTAGGGTGCCTCCTAGCCAATTTAAAAACCTTACAGCTAGAACAAGACCTTAGGAGGAAGCAGTTAATTTTCCTTTCCACTGTGGTGTGGCCCCAATACAAACTAGACAATCAGTCTCAGTGGCCACCAGAGGGCACCCTAGACCGCAATGTTCTGACCGACCTCAGCAATTTCTGCCAGCGGCTAGGTAAGTGGTCCGAAATTACTTACATACAAGGGTTTTGGGCCTTACGCTCTCGTCCCGACCTGTATAGCCGCTGCTCTTCGGCCCAAGTTATGCTAGCCAAGGACGCCGGCTCACAGCAACCTGAAAAAGAGGAGTCTTCATTCCTTTCTGTTCAGCCCGAGGATCTAGGTTTCCCCTCACTTCCGCCCTCTACTTCTCCTCCTCCTCCCTCCGTCCAGACTCCTCATTCCTCTTCCTTACCTACTAGTAATCCACTCAGTTCCATGCCTCCTTCGGGGCCCCCAACTGGCAGTCTTGAGTCTCCTGTCTCTGCACACACCCACTCTAAGTGCCCTGCTGATGCCTCCACTCCTGCCCCACACCCTCCTACAGTGTTAGCGCCTTTGCGAGAGGTAGCTGGGGCGGAGGGGGTAGTCAGAGTACATGTCCCTTTTTCATTGGCCGATCTTTCCAAAATTGAGAAGCGTTTAGGGGATTTCTCAGCTAATCCCACCATCTACATAAAGGAATTTAGATACCTTTGTCAGGCCTATGACTTAACTTGGCATGACATCCAAGTTATCCTAACCTCCACCCTAAACCCTGAGGAGCAAGAGCACATCCTAGCGGCTGCCAGGCAGCATGCCAACCAACTACATTTAACTGACGCCGCCATCCCACTAGGGGAGCAAGCAGTCCCCTCGGCAGACCCAGACTGGAACTACCAAGCAAACCAGCCTGGGTGCCGTAGGGGAGACCTAATGGTTCAGTGTTTGTTGGCTGGTATGCAAGCAGCCTCAAACAAAACTGTAAATTTTAACAAATTAAAAGAAATTATTCAATATCCAGAAGAAAAAACAACCGCATTCTTAAATAGGCTGACTGAGGTTCTAACCCAGTATACCCGGTTAGATCCGGCCTCCCCCACAGGGGCCACCATTTTGGCGTCTTATTTTATTTCTCAGTCAGCTCCTGACATTCGTAAAAAACTTCAAAAGCTAGAGGATGGTCCTCAGGCACCAATACAAGACCTCGTTAAATTAGCCTTTAAGTTCTATAACTCCAGAGAGGAGACGGCTGAGGCAGTGCGACTGGCACGCCTCAAACAGAATGCCCAGCTCCTAGCAGCGGCTTTACAGCCCAGTCATAACCCCAGACCAGAAAGCACATACCCCACAGATGCCAAGGCCACGAAAGGAGCCTGCTATAAGTGTGGCAAGGCAGGACACTATGCCAACAGGTGTCCGCAGGGTCCCCGAGCCCCAACGCAGCCTTGCTATAAGTGCAAGGCATCAGGACATTGGGCCTGTGAATGTCCTAACCCTTATCCACCAGCAACCCCGTGCCCTGCTTGCCAGCAGAAAGGACACTGGAAGTCGGATTGCCCCACCCTGAGAACAGGTGCCGCGCCTCTATGTGACCCCCTTTCCCAGGATCCTGGGAGCTCCTTCCAGCTCCTACATCTGGACGACGACAACTGAAGGTGCCGAGACTCGGGGATCCCCATCATCCTCGCTGAGCCACGGGTAACTCTCCTGGTAGCGGGTAAGACAATTAATTTTTTAATAGATAGCAGGGCTACCTATTCTGTTTTGCCGTCCTTCTCTGGACCCAGCCTTCCATCCAATATCTCTGTAGTAGGTGTAGATGGAAATCCATCCACTCCACGAAAAACTCCACTCCTTAATTGCTGCCTGGCCAAAAACTACTTTGTGCCCTCGTTCCTCATTATACCCTCATGCCCTACCCCCTTACTAGGCCGAGAAATCAGTTTGGCTTTCCCCCACTAGCCTCAAACTTAATTTTCTTCACTATCTCATACTCCTCAACCTTGCCAGGACCTTCCTTCTGGGTTTTGCCCATATTCCAACAAATGCTTCCATTCCTCATTCCTATACTAATACTGTACCTTATTTTATTTTTCATCCGTGCATCCAAATACCAACCATGGGCCCTGACCTTAACGACGCCCCTTAACAGCAGGAAGTAGCCAGACAGACCACGGTGCCCCTTTATCACTATCACCAATAAAAGGTTGGACTGTTTGGACGAATGGAGGCAAGATGGTACACTTCCGGGTTCTTCATCCCCCCCTCCCAACTCTTCCCACATGCGGGAAAATGCAGCCAGCGGCCGGGAAGGTGCAGATCAACTGGGCATGCGCCAGGTGACGTCAATCCGAAGAGACCAAGATTTACCTGGTCGCACCTGCAGAACGCCCCCCGACACGCCCGTTCCCCGCCTATTGCCCTCCCACTACGAGAAAAGCCACTCTTGGCCAGTGAGCCACGAGGCCTTCTCACAGCCCCACTGCTGTTGGGATGTTGGGACTGTGGGAAGTCCGTCTGAGAGCCCACCGGGGGACTCTGCCGGCCTTCTTTGCCGGAGGCCGACAGACTTCTCCCCCACACTTTAAGTGACCAAAAATAAACTTGCAGTTTTGCTCCTGACCTTTGCCTACTCGCTGGTTCTTTTGTGCCCGCTGGGCTGGTCTTAGAAAAAACAAATCAGAGAGAAGCTTTCTGACAAACCAGTTTGTGATGTATGCATTCCACTCAGGGAGTTATACTTTTTTCTAACAAGGCAGTCTTTGAACACTGTTCCTGTGAAACTGAAAAAGTGATATTTTTGAGCGCATTGAGTACTATGGCGAATAGTGAAATATACTGAAATAAAATCGAGGAAGAAGCATTCCAAGAATCTGCTCTCTGACAATTGAATTCACTTCACAGAGTTAATGCTTACTCTATGTTGCCCAGTGTCGAAACTCTGTCTTTGAAGGATCTGTGAAGGGAAATTTAGTGACGCCCGGAGGCTTGTGGTGAGCAAGGAAACGACTTCCGATGAAACCTGCAGAGAAACTTTCTGAGCAACTGTTTTGTGATGTGTGTATTCGTCTCAAAGAGCTAAACTGTTCTTTGCATCGAACAGCTAGAAATCACTGTGTTTGTGGAAGCTGAGGGAGGACATTTGGGAACGATCCTTAGAACATGGAGAAAGAAATGTCCTCAGTGAAAATCCAGAAGGAAGCTCTCTGTGAAACTGCTCTATGACGTGTTAATGTCTATCAGTCAGTTAAGCACCTCTTCTCATTGAGCAGTTTTTTACCCTGTGTATGCTTAGCGTGTGATGGTATATTCAGGAGCAGTTTGAGGCTGACAGTGAAAAAGGAAATGGGTTTAGACCAAAACTGTAGAGAAGCTTTCTGAGGAACTGCCTTTTGACATGTGCATTCCACTCACACTGTTATACCTCTCCTCTCTTACAGCGTCGGGGAAACCCTTTTGGAGAAACAGGTACCAAGTGATATTTGGGAGCACGTTGATGCTGATGGAAAAAGGGAAATAGCCTCAGACTTAAACTGGAAAAAGCTTTCTAGGAAACTACTGTGTGATATATGTAATCATCTCACATAGATAATGCTTTCTTTACATTACACAGCTTGGAAACTGTCATGGACTGATCCACGAAGGGACCTTCTTGAGCACTTTGAGGACTATGGTGAAAATTGAAATATCTTCAAATAAAAACGGGAAAAAAGCTTTCTGTGAATCTGCTTTTTGCTATGTTTATTCATCTCACATAGATGAAGCTTTCTTTACATTACACAGCTTGGGAACTCCCTCATGGATGGATCCATGAAGGGATATTTTTGATCACATTCAGGCCTATAGTGTAATAGGAAATATAGTCAGATCAAAACAGGAGGGAGGGTTTCTGCGAAACTGCTTGGTGACGTGTGCATTCCATGCAGGCATTTATAACTTTCTTCTCATAAGGTACAATTTGAACAATGTTCCTGTAAAACCAAAAGAGTGATATTCGGAGCATATTGAAGACTACGGCAAAATTGAAATGTCCAATAAAGAACGGAAAGAAGCACTAGAGGAAACTGCTCTCTGACATGTCCATTTTTACACAGAGTTAAGTCTTACTCTACATTTCCCCGTTTGAAAGTCGGTCATTCAGGGTTCTGGAAAGGGACAGTAAGTGGCAACTGGAGGCATGTGTCGAGCAATGAAATGTCTTCCATGGAATATTTGAGGGAAGCTTTGTGTGCAACTCTTTGGTGAAGTTTGAGTTCCTTTCATAGAGATAAATCATTCTTTGGATTGCATAATTTGAAATCACTGTTTTCGTGGAATCTGAGAAAGGACATTTGGAAACACTCTTTAGAATATCCTGAAAAAGAAATAATCTCAGAGAGAAACCAGAAGGAAGCTTTCTGTCAAGCTGCTCTGTGTCAGGTGAATTCTGCTCACACAGTTAAGCTTCTCTTTTCATTGAGCATTATCATAACACTGTCTCTGTTTAGTCTGCAAAGATATATTCTGGACTGCTTTGAGGCTTATGGTGAGAAAGGAAACACCTTCAGAGAGAAAATGGAGAAAAGATTTCTGACGAGCTGCTTTGTGACGTGTGCAATCCACTCACAGAATTCCACTCACAGAATGTCGTGTGCATTCCACTCACCTTTCTTCTCCTAGAAGAATCCCTTTTCAAGAAGAAGCTACCAAGAGACATTCAGGAGTATAGAGACTGCTATGGTGCAAAAGGAAATATCCTCAGACAAAAACTGGAAAGAAGATTTCTGTGAAACTGCTTTGTGTTAGATATATTTATTCATCTCACATAGTTAAAACTTTTCTTATATTACGCAGTTTGGAGACTCCGTCATGCACGGATCCGCGAAGGGACATTTGGGAGCACATTGAGGCCTATGGTGAAAGAAGAGATACATTCAGACAAAAAGTGGAGGGAAGCTTTCTGAGAAATGACTGTGTGATGCATACATTCCACTCAGGGATTTCTACCTCTTCTCTCACAAGGCAGCGTTTGAACACTGTTCCAGTGAAACCGAAAATGTGATATTTCAGAGCACATTGAGGACTGTGGCGAAGAATGAAATATACCGAAATAAAATTGTGGAAGAAACGTTACCAGAATCTGCTCTCTGATATGTGCATTCACTTCAAAGTGTTAATGCTTTCTCTATGTTGCCCAGTTTCGAAACTCTGTCTTTGAAGAATCTGTGAGGTGATATTTAGTGACGCCCGGAGGCTTGTGGTTAGCAAGGAAGTGTCTTCCGGTGAAACCAGCAGAGAAACTTTCTGAGGAACTGCTTTGCAATGTTTGTATTTGTCTCATAGAGTTAAACCATTCTTTGGATTAAACAGCTTGAAATCACTTTTTTTGTGAAATCTGAGGAAGGACATTTGGGAACGAGCCTTAGAACATGGAGAAAGAAATATCCTCAGTGAAAATCCAGAAGGAAGCTCTCTGTGAAACTGCTCTATGACGTCTTAATGTCTCTCAGTCAGTTAAGCACCTCGTCTCATTGAGCAGTTTTTTACTCTGTGTATGCTTAGCGTGTGACGGTGTATTCAGGAGCACTTTGAGGCTGACAGTGAAAAAGGAAATGGGTTCAGACCAAAACTGGAGAGAAGCTTTCCGAGGAACTGCCTTTTGACGTGTGCATTCCACTCACACGGTTATACCTCTCTTCTCATACAGCGTCAGGGAAACCCTTTTGGAGAAACAGGTACCGAGTTATATTTGGGAGCATGTTGGTGTCGATGGTGAAAAGGGATATAGTCTCAGACTGAAACTGAAAAAAGCTTTCTGTGAAACTACTCCGTGATATGTGTAATCATCTCACATAGATAATACTTTCTTTATATTACGCAGCTTGGAAACTGTCATGGACGGATCCATGAAGGGACCTTCGGGAGCACTTTGAGGACTACGGTGAAAATGGAAATATCTTCAGATCAGAACGGGAAAGAAGTTTTCTTTGAATCTGCTTTTTGGTATCATTATTCATCTCACATAGATGAAGCTTTCTTTACATTACACAGCTTGGAAACTCCCTCGCGGGTGGATCCCCAAAGGGTTATTTGGGATCACATTGGGGCCTATAGTGAAATAGGAAATATAGTCAGATCAAAATGGGAGAGAACTGTTCTCAGAAACTGCTTGGTGACCTGTGCATTCCACACAGGGAGTTATAACTTTCTCCTCATAAGGCACAATTTGAACACTGTTCCTGTAAAAGCAAAAGAGTGATATTCGGAGCATAATGAAGACTATGGCAAAATTGAATTGTCCAATAAAAACTGGAAAGGAACACTCGAAGAAACTGCTCTCTGACATATCCATTTTTACACAGGGTTAAAGCTTACTCTACATTTCCCAGTTTGAAAGTCGGTCTTTGAGGGTTCTGCAAAGGGATATTAAGTGGCAACCCGAGGCCTGTGTCGAGCAAGGAAATGTCTTCCATTGTATATGTGAGAGAAGCTTTACACACAACTCTTTTGTGAAGCTTGAGTTCATCTCATAGAGGTAAATCATTTTTTGGTTTGAGTAGTTTGAAATCACTGTTTCTGTGGAATCTGAGAAAGGACATTTGGAAATGCTCTTTAGAATATCCTGAAAAAGAAATAACCTCACAGAGAAACCGGAAAGAAGCGTTATGTGAAACTGCTTTGTCACGTGAATTCTGCTCAACCAGTTAAGCTTCTCTTTTCATTGAGCGGTATCATAACACTGTTTTTGTTTTGTATGCGAAGGGATATTCAGGAGCGCTTTCAGGCTTACGGTGAGAAAGGAAACTTCTTCATATAGAAACTGGAGAGAAGTTTTCTGAAGGGCTGTTTCGTGACGTGTGCATTCCACTCACAGAATTCCACCCACAGAATGACGTAAGCATTCCACTCACAGAATGACGTGTGCATTCCAGTCACCTTTCTTCTCCGAAAGGATTCCAGAATCCCTTTTGGAGAAGAATCTACCAAGAGACATTCGGGAGTACAGGGATGGCTATGGTGAAAAAGGAAATATCCTCAGACAAAAACTGGAAAGAAGATTTCTGTGAAACTGCTTTGTGTCAGATATATTTATTCATCTCGCATAGTTAAAACTTTTCCTATATTACGCAGGTTGGAAACTCCGTCATGCTCGGATCTGTGAAGGGACATTTGGAAGCACTTTCAGGCCTATGGTGAAAGAGGAGATATATTCAGATAAAAAGTGGAGAGAAGCTTTCTGACAAACCAATTTGTGATATATGCATTCCACTCAGGTAGTTATACCTCTTTTCTCACAAGGCAATGTTTGAACACTGTTCCTGGGAAACCGAAAAATTGATAATTTAGAGCGTATTGAGGTCTATGGCGAATTGTGAAATATACTGAAATAAAATCGAGGAAGAAGTGTTCCATGAAACTACTCTCTGATATGTGCATTCACGTCACAGGGATAATGCTTACTCTATGTTGCCCAGTTGCGAAACTCTGTCTTTGAAGTATCTGTGAAGGGATATTTAGTGACGCCTGGAGGCTTGTGGTGAGTAAGGAAACTTCTTCCGATGAAACCTGCAGGGAAACTTTCTAAGCCACTGCTTTGTGATATGTGTATTCGTCTCATAGAGTTAATCCATTGTTTGGATTGAAAAGCTTGAAATCACTGTTTTTGTGGAATCTGGGAGGACATTTGGAAATGATGCTTAGAACATGGAGAAAGAAATATCTTCAGGTAAAATCCAGAAGGAAGCTTTCTGTGATACTGCTCTGTGTCGTCCTAATGGCTTTCACTCAGTTAAGCCACGCTTTTCATTGAGCAGTTTTCTAACCCTGTGTATGCTTAGCTTGTGACGGGATATTTGGGAGCAGTTTGAGGCTTACAGTGGCAAACGAAATATGTTCGGAAAAAAATGGAGGGAAGCTTTCCGAGGAACTGCCTTGTGATGTGTGCATTCCAGTCATAGTGTTTTACCTCTCTTCTCACACAGCGTCTGAGAAACCCTTTTGGAGAAACAGGTACCAAGTGATATTCAGGAGCATGTTGGTGCCGATGTGGAAAAGGGGAATAGCCTCAGAGTAAAAGTGGAAAATGCTTTCTAGGAAACTACTCTGTGATATGTGTAATCATCTCACATAGATAATGCTTTCTTTACATTACTCAGCTTGGAAACTGTAATGGATGGATCCACGAAGGGACCTTTGGGAGAACTTTGAGGACTATGGTGAAAATGGAAATATCTTCAGATAAAAACGGGAAAGAAGCCTCTTTGAATCTGCTTTTTGGTATATGTATTCATCTCATATAGATGAAGCTTTCTTTACATTACACAGCTTGGAAACTCCCTCGTGCATGGATCTGCGAAGGGATATTTGGGATCATATTGGGGCCTATAGTGAAATAGGAAACATTCAGATCAAAATGGGAGAGAAGTGTTCTGAGAAACTGCTTGGTTTCGTGTGGGTTCCACTCAGGTAGTGATAACTTTCTTCTCATAAGGCACAATTTGAACACTGTTCCTGTAAAACCAAAAGAGTGATATTCGTAGCACAATGAAAACTATGGCAAAATTGAAATGTCCAATACAAAACAGAAAGAAGCACTCGAAGAAACTGCTCTCTGACATGTCCATTTTTAAACAGGGTTAAAGCTTACTCTACAATTCCCAGTTTGAAAGTCGGTCTTTGACAATTCTGCGAAGGGATAGTAAGTGCAACAGGAGGCCTGTGTCGAGCAAGGAAGTGTCTTCCATTGAATATTTGAGAGAAGATTTCTGTGCAACTCTTGTGAAGTTTGAGTTCATCTCATAGAGTTAGAACATTCTTTGCATTGCGTACTTTGAAATCACTGTTTCCATGGACTCTGAGAAAGGACATTTGGAAACGCTCTTTAGAATATCCTGAAGAAGAAATAACCTCAGAGAGAAACCAGAAGGAAGCTTTCTGTCAAACTGCTCTGTGTCACGTGAATTCCCCTCACACAGTTAAGCTTCTCTTTTCATTGAGCAGTATCATAACACTGTCTTTGTTTAGTCTGCGAAGATATATTCTGGAGTGCTTTGAGGCTTACGGTGAGAAAGGAAACATGTTCAGATAGAAACTGGAGAAAAGCTTTCTGAGGAACTGCTTTGTGATGTGTGCATTCCACTCACAGAATTCCACTCACAGAATGGTGTGTGCATTCCACTCACCTTCCTTCTCCTAGAGTATTCCGGAATCCCTGTTGGAGAAAAAACTACCAAGAGACATTCGAAGTATAGGGATGGTTATGGTTTAAAAGGAAATATCCTCAGACTAAAATTGGAAAGAAGATTTCTGTGAAACTGCTTTATGTTACAAATATGTATTCATCTCGCATAGTTAAAACTTTTCTTATATTACACAGTTTGGAGACTCCATCATGCTCTGATCCTCGAAGGGACATTTGAGTGCATATTCAGGACCAAGGTGAAGGAGGAGTTATTTTAGATAAAACCTGGAAAGATGCTTTCTGAGAAACAAATTTGTGATGTATGCATTCCACTCAGGGAGTTATACCTTTTTTCTCACAACGCAGTGTTTGAACAATGTTCCTGTGAAACTGAAAAAGTAATATTTCGCAGCACACTCAGGACTATGGCGAATAGCGAAATATACTGAACTAAAATCGAGGAAGAAGCGTTCCAAGAATCTGCTCTCTGATATGTGCATTCACTTCACAGGGTTAATGCTTACTTTATGTTGCCCAGTTTTGAAACTCTGTCTTTGAAGAATCTGTGAAGGGATATATAGTGACGCATGGAGGCTTGTCGTGAGCAAGGAAACGTCTTCCGATGAAACCTGCAGAAAATCTTCCTGAGCAACTACTTTGCAATGTGTGTATTCGTCTCATAGATTTAAACCGTTCTTCAGGTTGGACAGCTAGAAATCACCGTTTTTTTTGGAATCTGAGGACGGACATTTGGGAACGATCCTTAGAACATGGAGAAAGAAATATGCTCAGGTAAAATCCAGAACGAAGCTTTCTGTGAACCTGCTCTGTGTCATCTTAATTCCTCTAGCTCAGTTAACCCTCTCTTTTCATTGAGCTGTTTTCTAAACCTGTGTATGTTCACCATGTGATGGGATATTCGGGAGCACTTTGAGGCTAACCTGAAAAGGGAAATATGTTTACAGTGAAGCTGGAGAGAGCTTTCCAAGGAACTGCTTTGTGACGTGTGCATTCCATTCACAGTGTTATACCTCTCTTCTCATACAGTGTCGGGGAAACTCCTTTGGGGAAAAGGTACCAAGTGATATTCGGGAGCATGTTGATGCCGATGGTGAAAAGGGAAATAGCCTCAGACAAAAACTGGAAAGAAGTTTCTAGGAAACTACTCTGTGATATATGTAATCATCTGATATAGATTAAGCTTTCTTTACATTACACTGCTTGGAAACTGTCACGGGCGGATCCAGGAATGGACCTTCAGGAGAACATACAGGACTCTCATGAAAAAGGATATATCTGCAGTAAAAACTGGAAAGAAGCTTTCTGTGAATCTGCTTAGTGCTATGTTTATTCACCTCAAATACATGAAGCTTTCTGTATATAATGTAGCTTGGAAACTACCTCGTGCATGGATCCATGAGGGATATTTGGGGTCACATTCGGGCCTATGGTGAAATAGGAAATATAGTCAGATAAGAACTGGAGAGAAGCTTTCTGAGAAACGGCTTGGTGACGTGTTCATTCCACTCAGGAAGTTATAACTTTCTTCTCATAAGGCACAGTTTGAACACTGCTCCTGTAAAACCAAAAGAGTGATATTTGGAGCACATTGCAGATTGTGCCAAAAAGTGAAACTTCGCCCAGTAAAAAGCAGAAAGAAGGACTCGAAGAAACTGCTCTCTGATATGTACGTTCTTTTCACTGGATTAAAGCTTATTCTACATTTCTCAGTTTGAAATTCTGTCTTTGAGGGTTTTGTGAAGGGATTGTAAGTGGCAACCGCAGTACTGTATAGAGCAAGGAAATGTCTTCCATCGAAAATTGGAGAGAAACTTTATGCGAAACATTTTTGTGATGTTTGTATTCATGTCATAGAGTTAAATCATTCTTTGGACTCAGCAGTTTGAAATCACTGTTTCTGTGGAATCTGAGAAAAGACATTTGGAAACGCTCTTTGGAATATCCTGTAAAAGAAATACCCTCGGAGAGAAACCAGAAGGACACTGTCTGTGAATCTGCTCTATATCACGTGAATTCCGCTCACACAGTTAAGCTTCTCTTTTCATTCAGCAGTATCATAACACTGTTTTTGTTCAGTGTGCGAATGGATATTCTGGAATGCTTTGAGGCTTTCCATGAGAAAGGAAACGTCTTCAGATAGAAACTGGAGAGAAGCTTTCTGAGGAGCTGCTTTGTGACCTGTGCATTCCACTCACAGAAGTATACATTTCTTCTCAGAGAGGATTCCAAAATCCCTCATGGAGAAAAAGCTACCAAGAGACATTCGGGAGTACAGGAATGGCTGTGGTGAAAAGGGAAATATTCTGAGACAAAAACTGGAAAGAAGATTTCTGTGAAACTGCTTTAGTTAGATAAATTTATTAATCTCGCATAGTTAAAACTTTTCTCATATTATGCAGTTTGGAAACTCCGTCATGCACGGATCCATGAAGGGACATTCGGGAGCACATTCAGGCTTACGGTTAAAGAGGAGATAGCTTCAGATATAATGGATAGAAGCTTTTTGAGAACCTACTTTGTGATGTATGCATTCCACTCAGGGAGTCACACCTCTTTTCTCACAAGGCAGCGTTTGAGCACTGTTCCTGTGAAACCGAAAATGTGATGTTTCAGAGTGCATTGAGGACTATGCCGAATAGTGAAAGATAAATAAACTGAAATAAACTGGAGGAAGAAGCATTCCAAAATTTGTTCTGTGATATGTGCATTCACTTCACAGAGTTAATGCTTACTCTATGTTGCCCAGTTTCGATACTGTGGCTTTGAAGAATCTGTGAAGGGATATTTAGTGATGCCCAGAGGATTGTGGTGAGCAAGGAAACATCTTCTGATGAAACCTGCAATGAAACGTTCTGAGCAACTGCCTTGTGATGTGTGTATTCGTCTCATAGAGTTAAACCATTCTTTGTTTTGAGCAGCTTGAAATAACTGCTTTTACAGCATCTGAGGAAGGATACTTGGAAACGATCCTTAGAATATGTAGAAAGAAATATCCTCAGGTAAAATCCCGAAGGAAGCTTTCTGTGAAACTGGTTCTGTGTCATCTTAATTCTTCTCGCTCTGTTAAGCCTTTCTTTACATTGAGCAGTCTTGTAACCCTGTGTATGTTTACTGTGTGATGCGATACTCAGGAGCACTTTGAGACTTATGGTGAAAAAGGAAATATGTTCAGACCAAAACTGGACAGAAGCTTTCCGAGGAACTGCTTTGTCTCATGTGCAATCAGGTCAGAGTGTTATACCTCTCTTCTCCTACAGCATCGGGGAAACACTTTTGGAGAAACAGGTTCCAAGTGATATTCGGGAGCATGTTGATGCCGATGGTGAAAAGGGAAATAGACTCAGACAAAAACTGGAAAGAAGCTTTCTAGGAAACTACTGTGTGATATATGTAATCATCTCACATAGATAAAGCTTTCTTAACATTAAGCACCTTGGAAACTGTCATGGACGGATCCAGGAAGAAACCTTCGGGAGCACATTCAGGACTATGGTGAAAAAGGAAATACCTTCAGATAAAAACTGGAAAGAAGCTTTCGGTGAATCTGCTTGGTGCTATGTTTATTCATCTCACAGAGATGAAGCTTTCTTTACATTACACAGCTTGGAGACTCCCTTGTGGATGGATGTGCGAAGGGACATTTGGGATCACATTCGCAGCAATGGTGAAATAGGAAATATAGTCAGATAAAAACTGGAGAGAAGCTTTATGAGAACCTGCTTGGTGATGTGTGCATTCCACTCAGGGAGTTGTAACTTCCTTCTCATAAGGCACAGTATGAACACTGTTCCTGTAAAACTAAAAGAGTGATATTCGGAGCACATTGAAGACTATGGCAAAAAGTGAAATGTCCTCGAATAAAAAACAGAAAGAAACACACGAAGAAATGACTCTCTAACACGTCCAATCTTTTCACAGAACAAAAGCTTACACCGTATTTCCCAGTTTGAAAGTCGTTATTTGAGGGTTCTGCAAAGTGATAGTAAGTGGCAACCGGAAGTCTGTGTCAAACAAAGCAATGTCTTCCATCTAAAATTGGAGAGAAACTTTCTGCGCAACGCTTTTGTGATATCTGTGTTCATCTCATAGAGTGAAATCATTCTTTGTATTGAGCAGTTTGAAATCACTCTTTCCATGGAATCTGAGACAGGGCATTTGGATACGCTGTGTAGAATATCCTAAAAAAGAAATAACCTCAGAGAGAAACCAGAAGGAAGTTTTCTGTGAAAGTGCTCTGTGTCACGTGAATTCCGCTCACACAGTTAAGCTTCTCTTTTCGTTGAGCAGTATCATAAAACTGTTTTTCTTTAGGCTGCGAAGGGATTTTCAGCAGTGCTTTGAGGCTGACAATGACAAAGGAAACCTCTTCAGATAGACACTGGGGAGAAGCTTTCTGATGAGCTGCTTTGTGACGTGTGCTTTCCACTCACATAATTCCACTAATAGAATGACGTGTGCATTCTACTCACACAATGACGTGTGCATTCCACTCACCTTTATTAACCTAGAGGATTCCGGAATCCCTTTTGGAGAAAAAGCTACCAAGAGACATTCCGGGGTGTAGGGATGGCTCTGATGAAAAAGGAAATATCATCAGAAAAAAACTGGAAAGAAAATTTCTGTGAAACTGCTTTGTGGTAGATATATTTATTCATCTCACATAGTTAAAACTCTTCTTATATTACACAGTTTGGAAACTCCATCGTGCACGGATCCGCGAAGTGACATTCGGGAGAACATTGAGTCCTATGGTGAAAGAGGAGATATCCTCAGATAAAAGTGGATAGAAGCTTTCTGAGAAACGACTTTGTGATGGATACATTCCACTCAGGGAGATATACCTCTTTTCTCACAAGGCAGTGTTTGAACACTGTTACTGTGAAATCAAAAAAGTGATATTTCGGATCGGATTGAGGACTACGGCGAATAGTGAAATATACTGAAATAAAATCGAGGAAGAAACGTTCCAAGAATCTGCTCTCTGATATGTGCATTCACTTCACATAGTTAATGTTTACTCTATGTAGCCCAGTTTCGAAACTCTGTCTTTGAAGAATCTGTAAAGGAATATGTAGCAATGCCCAAAGGCTTCTGGTGAGGGAGGAAACATATTTCGATGAAACCTGCAGAGAAAATTTCTGAACAACTCCTTTGCAATGTATGTATTTGTCTCATAGAGTTAAAGGATTTTTTTTTTCGAGCAGCTTGAAATCACTGTATTTGTGGAATCTGAGGAAGGACTTTGGGAATGATCCTTAGAATATGCAGAAAGAATTATCCTCAGTTAAAATCCAGAAAGAGACTTTCTGAGAAACCGCTCTGTGTCATCTTAATTCCTCTAGCTCAGATTAGCCTCAGTTGTCATTGAGCAGTTTTCCAGCCCTGTGTATGTTTAGCGAGTGATGGGATTTTTGGAGCACTTTGAGGTTAACGGTGGGAAAGGAAATATGTTCAGACCGAAACTGGTGAGAATCTTTCCGAGTAACTGCTTTGTGCCATGTGCATTCCACTGACAGTATTATATGTCTCTTCTCTTACAGCGTTGGGGAAATCCTTTTGGAGAAACAGGTACCAAGTGATATTCGGGAGAGCGTTGATGCTGATGGTGAAAAGGGAAAGAGCCTCAGACAAAAACTGGAAAGAACCTTTCTAAGAAACTATTCTGTGATGTGTGTAATCATGTCACATAGATAAAGCTATCTTTACATTACACAGCTTGGAAACTGTCATGGATGGATCCACGAATGGACCTTAGGGAACACATCCAGGACAATGGTGAAAAACGATATATCTTCAGATAAAAACGGGAAAGAAGCTTTCTGTGAATCTGCTTCTTGCTATGTTTATTCATCTCACATAGATGAATCTTTCCTTACATTACACAGCTTGGAAACTCCCTCAAGGATGGATCCACGAAGGGATATTTGCGATCATATTCAGGCCAATGGTGATATTGGAAATATAGTCAGATGAAAACTGGATAGAAGCTTTCTGTGAAACTGCTTGGTGATTTGTGCATTCCACTCAGGAATTTATAAGTTTCTTCTCATAAGGCACAGTTTGAACAGTGTTCCTGTAAAACCAAAAGAGTGATATTCAGAGCACTTTGAAGACTATGGCAAAAAGTGAAATGTTGTGCAATAAAAAACAGAAAGAAGCACACGAAGAAACTGCCCTCTGACACGTCCATTCTTTTCACAGAATTAAAGCATACTCCACATTTCCCAGTTTGGAAGCCAGTCTTTGGGGGTTCTGTGAAGGGACAGTAAGTGGCAACCGAGGCCTGTGTCCAGCAAGGAAATGTCTACCATCGAAAATTTGAGAGAAGTTTTCTCCACAACTATTTTGTGATGTTTGTGTTCATCTCATGGAGTTAAATCATTCTTTGGATTGAGCAGTTTGAAATCACTGTTTCTGTGTAATCTGAGAGGGGACATTTGGAGACGCTCTTTAGAATATCCTGAAAAAGAAATAACCTCAGAGAGAAACCATAAGGAAGCTTTAGAGGAAACTGCTCTGTGTTACTTGAAATCCACTCACAAATTTAAGCTTCACTTTTCATTGAGCAGCATCATAGCACTGTTTTTGTTTAGTCTGAGAAGGTATATTCAGAAGTGCTTGAGACTCACGGTGAGAAAGGAAACATCTTCAGATAGAAACTGGAGAGAAGCTTTCTAAGGAGCTGCTTTGTGATGTGTGCATTCCACTAACAGAAATATACCTTTCTACTAGAGGATTCCGGATCCCTTTTGGAGAAAAAGCTACCAAGAGACATTCGGGAGTATAGGGATGGCTATGGTGAAAAAGGAAATATCCACAGACAAAAACTGGAAAGAAGATTTCTGTGAAACTGCTTTGTTTTAGGCATATTTATTTGTCTCGCATAGTTAAAACTTTTCTTATATTATGCAGTTTGGAAACTCCGTCATGAACGGATCTGTGAAGGGACATTCGGGAGCACATTCAGGCCTACAGTGAAAGAGGAGATATCTTCAGATAAAAACTGGATAGAAGCTTTCTGAGAAAGTTCTCTGCGATATATGCATTCCACTCAGGGATTTTTACCTCTTTCCTCACAAGGCAGTGTTTGAACATTGTTCCCGTGAAACCGAAAAAGTGATATTTCGGAGCACATTGAGGACTATGACGAATAGTGAAATATACTCAAATAAAATCGAGGAAGAAGTGTTCCAAGAATCTGCTCTCTGATATGGCCATTGACTTCAGAGAGTTAATGCTTACTCTATGTTGCCCAGTTTTGAAACTCTGTTTTTGAAGAATCTATGAGGGGATTTTTAGTGACGCCCAGAGGCTTGTGGTCAGCCAGGAAAAATCTTCCGATGAAACCTGCAGAGAAAGTTTCTGAGCAACTGCTTTGTGATGTGTGTATTCGTCTCATAGAGGTAAGTCATTCTTTGTATTGAGCAGCTTGAAATCACTGTTTTTGTGGAATCTGAGGAAGGACATTTGGGAACGATACTTCGAATACGGGGAAAGAAATATCCTCAGGAAAAATCCAGAAGGAAGCTTTCTGTGAAACTGCTCTGTGTCTTCTTAATTCCTCTCACTCAGTTAAGCCTCTCTTTTCATTGAGCAGTTTACTAACCCTGTGTGTGTTTAGCGTGTGATGGGATATTCGGGAGCACATTGACGCTTATGGTGAAAAAGGAAATATGTTCCGACCGGTACTGACGAGCAGATTTCCGAGGAACTGCTTTGTGACATGTGCATTTCACTCACAGTGTTATACTTCTCTTCTCATACGGCCTCGGGGAAACCCTTTTGGAGAAATAGGTACTAAGTGATATTCGGGAGCATGTTGATGCCGATGGTGAAAAGGGAAATAGCCTCACAGAAAAACTGGAAAAAAGCTTTCTAGGAAACTACTCTTTGTTATGTGTAATCATCTCACATAGTTAAGCTTTCTTTACATTACGCAACTTGAAATCTTTCATGGACGGATCCAGGAGGGGACCTTTGGAATCACATTCAGGACTGTGGTGAAAAAGGAAATCTCTTCAGATAAAAACTGGAAAGAATGTTTCTATGAATCTACTTTTTGCTATGTTTATTCATCTCACAGAGATGAAGCTTTCTTTACCTTATGCAGCTTGAATACTCCCCCTAGCATGGATCTGCAAAGGGATATTTGGCATCATATTTGGGCCTATGGAGAAATAGGAAATATAGTCAGATAAAAACTGGAGAGAAGCTTTCTGAGAAACTGCTTGATGATGTGTGCATTCCACTCAGGGATTTGTAACTTCGTTCTCATAAGCCACAGTTTGAACACTGTTCCTGGAACACCAAAAGAGAGATATTCGGAGCACATTGAAGACTATGGCAAAAAGTGAAATGTCGTGCAATAAAAAACAGAAGGAAGCACTCGAAGAAACTGCTCTCTAACATGTCCATTTTTACACAGGGTTAAAGCTTGCTCTACATTTCCCAGTTTGAAAGTCGGTCTTTGAGGGTTCTGCAAAGGGATAGTAAGTGGCAACTGGAGGCCTGTGTCAAACAAGGAAATGTCTTCCATCGAATATTTTAGAGAAGCTATGGGCGCAACCCTTTTGTGAAATTTGTGCTCATGTCATAGAGTTAAAACATTGTTTGGATTGAGCAGTTTGAAATCACTATTTCTGTGGGATCTGAGAAAGGACATTTGGAAATGCTCTTTAGAATATCCTGATAAAGAAATAACCTCAGAGGGAAACCAGAAGGAAGCTTTCTGTGAAAGTGCTCTGTGTCACCTGAATTCGGCTCACAGAGTTAAGCTTCTCTTTTCATAAAGCAGTATTATAACACTGTTTTGTTTAATCTCTGAAGGGATAATCTGGAGTGCTTTGAGGCTTACAGTTGGAAAGTAAACCTCTTTAGATTGAAACTGGAGAGAAGTTTTCTGAGGAGCTGCTTTATGACGTGTGGTCCTCTCACCAAAATATACCCTTCTTCTCATAGGGGATTCTGGAATCCCTTTGACAGAAAAAGATATGGAGAGACACTCAGGAGTTTAAGTAGTGCTTTGATGAAAAAGGAAATATAATCAGACAAAAACTGGGAAGAAGACTTCTGTGAAACTGCTTTGTGTTAGATATATTTATTCATCTCGCATAGTTAAAACTTTTCTGATATTACGCGTTTTGGATACTCCATCATGCTCGGATCTGCAAAGGGACATTCGGGAGCAATTCAGGCCTATGGTGAAAGAGGAGGTATCTTCAGATAAAAACTGGATAGAAGCTTTCTGATAAACAAATTTGTGATGTATGCATTCACTCAGGGAGTTATACATCTTTACTCACAAAGCAGTGCTTGAACACTGTTCCTGTGAAAACGAAAATGTGAAATTTTGGAGCGCATTGAGAACTGTGGCGAATACTGAAATATACTGAAATAAAATCGAGGAAGAAGCATTCCCAGAAGCTGCTCTCTGATATGTGCATTCCCTTCACAGAGTTAATACTTACTCCATATTGCCCAGTTTCGAAATTCTATCTTTGAAGAATCTGTGAAAGGAAATTTAGTGACGCCCAGAGCCTTGTGATGAGTGAGGAAACGTCTTCCGATGAAACCTGCAGAGAAACTTTCTGAGCAACTACTTTGCAATGTGTGTGTTTGCCTCATAGAGTTAAACCATTCTTTGGATTGAGCAGCTTGCATTCACTGTTTTTGTTGCATCTGAGGAAGGATATTTGGGAACAATCCCTAGAATATGGAGAAAGAAATATCCTCAGGTATAATCCAGAAGGTAGCATTCCATGAAACTGCTCTGTGTTGGCTTAAATCCTCTGGCTCAGTTTATCCTCTTTTTTCATTGAGCAGTTTTCTAACCCTGTGTATGTTTAGTGTGTGCTGGGATATTTGGGAACACTTTGAGGCTAACGGTGAAAAAGGAAATATTTTCAGACTGAAACTGGAGAAAAGCTTTCTGAGGAACTGCTTTGTAATGTGTGCACTCCACTCACACTGTTATACATCTCTTCACATACAGCTTTGGGGAAACCCTTTTGGAGAAACAGGTACAAAGTGATGTTTGCGAGGATGTTGATGCCGATGCTGAAAAGGAATATAGCCTCAGACAAAAACAGGAAAGAAGCTTTCTGGGAAACTACTCTATCATATGTTTAACCATCTAACATAGATTAAGCTTTCTTTATAGTACGCACATTTGAAACTGTCAGGGACGGATCCAGGAAGGGACCTTCGGGAGCATATTCAAGGCTATGGTGAAATAGGAAATAATTTCAGATAAAAACTGGAAGGAAGCTTTTAGTGAATCTGCTTTTCGCTATATTTATACATCTCACATAGATGAAGCTTTCTTTACATTATGCAACTTGGAAACTCCCTCATGGATGGATCCAAGAAGGGATATTTGGGATCACATTTGGGCCTATGATGAAATAGGAAATATAATCATATAAAAACTGGAGAGAAGCTTTCTGAGAAACTGCTTGGTGATGTGTGGGTTCCACCCAGGGAGTTATAACTTTCTTCTCATAAGACTCACTTTGCACACTGTTGCTGTAAAATGAAAAGAGTGATATTTGAAGCACATTGAAGAGTATGGCATAAAGTGAAATGTCGTCCAAGAAAAAACAGAAAGAAGCACTCGAAGAAACTTCTCTCTGACATGTCCATTGTTTTCACATGGTTAAAGCTTACTCTACATTTCCCAGTTTGAAATTCGGTGTTTGAGGGTTCTGAGATGGGATAGTAAGTGGCAACCGGAGACCTGTGTTGAGCAAGGAAACGCCTTCCATCGAAAAATGGAGGGTAACTTTCTGTGCAACTGTTTTGTGATGTTTGCATTCATCTCATAGAGTTAAATTGTTCTTTGGATTAAGCAGTTTGAAATCACTGTTTCTGTGGAATCTGAGAAAGGACATTTAGAAACACTCTTTAGAACATCCTGAAAAAGAAATAACCTCAGAGAGAAACCAGAAGGAAACTTCCTGTGAAACTGCTCTGTGTCACGTAAATTCGACTCACACAGTTAAGCTTCTCTTTTCATTGAGCAGTATCATAACACTGTTTTTGTTTAGTCTGCCAGGGGATATTCAGGAGCACTTTGAGGCTGACGATGAGAAATGAAACGTCTTCAGATAGAAACTGAGGAGAAGCTTTCTGAGGAGTTGCTTTGTGACGCGTGCATTCCACTCACAGAAATATACCTTTCTTCTCTTAGAGGATTACAGAATCCCTTTTGGAGAAGGAGCTACCAAGAGACAATTGGGAGTATAAGAAGGGCTTTGGTGGAAAAGGAAATATCCTCACACAAAAACTGGAAAGATATCTGTGAAACTGCCTTGTGTTAGATATATTTAATCATCACGCATAGTTAAAACCTTTCTGATATTACCCAGTTTGGAAACTCCGTCATGCTCGGATCCGTTAAGGGACATTCAAGAGAACGTTCACGCCTATGGTTAAACAGGAGATATCTTCAGATAAAATCTGGATAGAAACTTTCTAAAAAACTATTTTGTGATGTATGCATTCCACTCGGAGTTATACCTCTTTTCTCACAAGGTAGTGTTTGAGCACAGTTCCTGTGAAACGGAAAAAGTGATATTTCGAAGCACATTGAGGACTATGGCGAATACTGAAATATACTGAAATACAATTGAGGAAGAAGCGTTCCCAGGAGCTGCTCTCTGATATATTCATTCACTTCAAAGAGTTCATGCTTACTCTATGTTGCCCAGTTTCAAAACGCTGTCTTTGAAGAATCTGTGAAGGGATATTAAGTGACGCCCGGAGGCTTGTGGCGAGTGAGGAAATGTGTTCTGATGAAACCTGCAGAGAAACTTTCTGAGCAACTGCTTTCCGATGTGTGTATTCATCTCATAGAGTTAAACTGTTCTTTGGATTGAGCAGCTTGAAATCACTGTTTCTGTGGAATCAGAGGAAGGACATTTGGGAACGATCCTTAGAATATGGAAAAAAAAAATATCCTCAGAAAAAATCCAGTAGGAAGCTTTCTGTGAAACTGCTCTGTGTCATCTTAATTCCTCTCGCTCAGGTAAGCCTCTCTTTTCATTGAGCAGTTTTCTTACCCTGTGTAAGTTTTGCTTGTGATGGGATATTCAGTAGCAATTTGAGGCTTACGATGAAAAAGGAAATATATTCAGACTGAAACTGGAGAGAAGCTGTCCGAGGAACTGCTTTGTGATGTGTGCATTCCACTCACAGTGTTATACTTCTCTTCTAATACAGAGTCTGGAAACCGTTTTGGAGAAACAGGTACCAAGTGATATACAGGAGAATGCTGATGCCGATGGTGAAAAGGGAAATATCTCCACAGAAATACTGGAAAGCAGCTTTCTAAGAAACTACTATGTGATATGTGTAATCATCTGACATAGATAAAGCTTTCTTTACATTACGCAGCTTGGAAGCTGTCATGGAGGGATCCATGAAGGGACCCTCGGGAGCACTTTGAGGACTGTGGTGAAAATCCAAATATCTTCAGATAAGAACTGGAAAGAAGCTTTCTGTGAATCTGCTTTTTGCTATGTTTATTCATCTCACATAGATGAAGCTTTCTTTACATTACACAGTTTGAAATCTTCCTCATGGATAGGTCCGCGAAGGGATATTTGGGGTCACAATGGGACCTGTAGTGAAATAGGAAATATAGTCAGATAAAAACTGGAGAGAAGCTTTCTGGGAAACTGCTTGATGATGTGTGCATTCCACTCAGGGAGGTATAACTTTCTTCTCATAAGGCACAGTTTTAACACTGTTCCTGTAAAACCAAAGAGTTATATTCGGAGCACTTTGGAGACTATGGCAAACAGTGAAATGTCGTCCTATAAAAAAGAGGAAGAAGCACTTGGGGAAACTGCTTTCTGACATGTCCATTCTTTTCACAGTTTTAAAGCTTACTCTACATTTCCCAGCTTGAAAGTCGGTCTTTTGAGCGTTCTGCAAAGGCATAGTAAATGGCAACCATAGGCCTGTGCAAGGCAAGGAAATGTCTTCCATCGAATATTGGAGAGAAACTTTCTGCGCAACTCTTTTGTGATGTTTGTTTTCATTTCATAGAGTTAAATCGTTCCTTGGATTGAACAGTTTGAAATGACTGTTTCTGTGGAGTATGAGAAAGGACACTTGGAAACGCTCTTTAGAATATCCTGAAAAAGTAATAACCTCAGAGAAAAAACAGAAGGAAGCTTTCTGTGAAACTGCTCTGTTTGACATAAATTTCCCTCACACAGTTAAGCTTCTCTTCAGGAGCGCTTTGATTCTTACGATGAGAAAGGAAATGTCTTCAGATAGAAAGTGGAGAGAAGCTTTCTGAGGAGCTGGTTTTTGACGTGTACATTCCACTCACAGAAATATACCTTTCTTCTCCTAGAGGATTCCGGAATCCCTTTTGGACAAAAAAAACTACCAGGAGACATTCGGAAGTATATAGCGACTATGGAGAAAAAGTGAATATCCTCAGACAAAAACTGGAAAGATGTTTTCTGTGAAACTGCTTTGTGTTACATATATTGATTCATCTTGCATACTTAAAACTTTTCTTATATTACACAGTTTGGAGACTCCGTCATGCACAGATCCACGAAAGGACATTCGGGAGCACATTCAGGCCTACGGTGAAAGAAGAGATGTCGTCAGATAAAAGCTGCATAGAAGCTTTCTGAGAAACTCTTTTGTGGTGTATGCATTCCTCTCAGGGAATTGTACCTCGTTTCTTTCAAGGCAGTGTTTGAACGCTGTTCCTGTGATACCAAAAAAATGATATTTCAGAGCGCATTGAGGGCTATGGCAAATAGTGAAATATACTGAATTATAATCGAGGAAGAAGCATTCCAAGAATCTGCTCTCTGATATGTGCTTTCACTTCTCAGAGCTAATGCTTACTCTCTGTTGCCCAGCTTTGAAACTCTGTCTTTGAAGAATCTGTGAATGGATATTTAGTGATGCATGGAAGATTGTGGTGAGCAACAAATGACTTCGGATGAAAGCTGCAGAGAAACATTCTGAGCCACGGATTTGCGATGTGTGCATTTGTCTCAAAGAGTTAAACCAATTTGGATTGATCAGCTTGAAATCACGGTTTTTGTGGCATCTGAGGAAGGACATCAGGGACCGATCCTTAGAATATGGGGAAAGAAATATCCTCAGGTAAAATCCAGAAGGAAGCTTTCTGTGAAACTCCTCTGTTTCGCCATCATTCCTCTCACTCAGTTAAGCCTCTTTTTTCATTGAACAGTTTATTAACCCTGTGTATGTTTAGCTTGTGATGGGATATTCGAGAGCTCTTTGAGGCTTATGGTGAAAAAGAATACGTGTTCAGACAGAAACTTGAGAGGAGCTTTCCGAGGAACTGCTTTCTGATGTGTGCATTGAACTGACAGTGTTATACCTCTCTTCTCATACAGCGTCAGAGAAACCCTTTTGGAGAAACAGGTACCAAGTGATATGTGGGAGCATGTTCATGCTGATGTTGAATAGTTAAATAGCCTCAGACCCTAGCTGGAAAGAAGCATTCTAGGACACTACACTGGAATATGTGTTATCATCTCACATAGATAAAGCTTTCTTCACATTATGCAGCTTGGAAACTCATATGGACGAATCCACGAATTGACATTTGGGAGCACATTCAGGATTACGGTGAAAAAGGAAATATCTTCAGAAAACACTGGAAAGAAGCTTTCTGTGAATCTGCTTTTTGCTACGTTTATTCATTTCACTTAGATGAAGCTGTCTTTACATTACGCAGCTTGGAAACTCCCTCGTGGATGGATCCACAAACGGATACTTGGGATCACTTTCAGGAATATGGCGAAATAGGAAATATAGTCAGGTATAAACTGGAAATAAGCTTTCTGAGAAACTGCTTGGCGATGTGAGCATTCCACTCAGGAAGTTGTAATGTTCTTCTCATAAGACACAGTTTGAACAGTGTTCCTGTAAAACCAAAAGAGTGATATTCGGAGCACATTGAAGGCTATGGCAAAAAGTGAAAAGTCGTCCAAAAAAGACAGAAGGGAAAGGTCAAACTCTGCGTGATGAATTCACACAACAGAAATCAGTTCCTCAGAAAGCTTCTTTCTAGTTCTTATCTGAGGATATTTCCTTTTTCACAATAGGCCTCAATGCGCTCCCAAATATCACTTTGCAGATTCCACAACAACAGTGTTAGCAAACTACCTCTTGAAGACTAGTTTGTAACACTGTGAGATGAATTCACATATCACAAAAAGGTTTCTCACAAAGCTCCTTTCTAGTATTTATTTGAAGATATTTCCTTTATCACCATAAGCTTCATTGCCCTAAGAAATATCCCAATGTAGATTTCAAGAAAACACTGCTAGCAAACCGATCCATGGAAAGGAGACTGTAACACTGTGAGTTGCATTCACATGTCACAATGCAGTTTCTCAGAACGCTTCTTTCCAGTTTTTATCTGAGGATATTTCCTTTTTCACTGTAGCCCTCCATAGGCTCCCAAATACCACTTTCTAGTTTTTATCTGAGGATATTTATTTTGTCACCATAAGCTTCATTGAGCTAAGTACTGTCCCACTTCAGATTTCAAGAAAACTGTTAGCAAACTGATCCCTGAAGAAAAAAGTGTCACTGTGTGTGTTGCATTCTCACATCGCAATGCAGTTTCTCTGAATGCTTCTTTCCAGTTTTTATCAGAGGAGATTTCCTTTTTCACCACAGGCATCCATGGGCTCCCGAATATACTTTGCCAATTCCACGAGAAGAGTCTTAGTGAATGGCATCGTGAGGAGAAAGGTGAAACTAACTCTGTGAGATGAATTCACACATCACAAAGAAGTTTCTCAGAAAGTTTCTTTCTCAGTTTTATCCAAGGATATTTCCTTTTGCCCTATAGTCTGCATTGGAATCCGAAATATCAGTTCTCAGATCCACAAAAACAGGGCTAGCCGACAGCTCCACGAAATACCAGTGTATCTCAGTGAGTTGAATTCACACAGCAGAAAGCAGTTTCTCTGAAAGCGTCTTTTTTGAGCTGAGGTTATTTGTTGTCTCAGACCGCCACCATGTGTCTTATTTCAGATTCTGCGAAAACACTGTTAGCAAGCTTCCAAATGAAAACGATGATGTAATTCTGTGATCTGAACTCAACCACAAACAAGAAGTTTCTGACAGGGCTTCTCTACAGATTTGTCTGAGGATATTTCATTATTCACCATGGGATTCAACGATATCCAAGATATCACTTCTGAAATTTCACAAAACCACTGGTAGCAAACTCCTCCATGGAAGAGTGGTGTAACATTGTGAAATGATTTCACACATCACAAAGCAGTTTCTCAGATAATTTCATTCTGGTTTTTCTCAGAGGATGTTTCCTTTGTCCTTCTAATCTTCAAACCCATCCTAAATATCACTTCTCAGAATCCACAGAAAAGCTGCTGGCAAATGATTGCATGAAATAGTGGTGTAACTATGTGATATGAAGTCACATATCAGGAAGCAATTTCTCAGAAAGCTTCTTTCACTTTTTTATCTGAGGATATTACCTTTCTCACTGTAAGCGGCATAGCACTAAGAAGTATCACATTGCAGATTTCAAGAAAAATGTGTTAGCAAACTGATCCCTGAAGAGAAAAGTTTAACTGTGTGAGTTGCATTCAAACATCGCAGTGCAGTTTCTCTGAATACCTCTTTCCAGTTTTTATCAGAGGATATTTCCTTTTTCACAATATCCCTCAAAGAGCTCCCAAATATCACTTTGCAGAATCCACGAAAACAGTGTTAACAAACTGCTACTAGAAGGGAAAGGTGAAACTTTGCATGATGAATTCACACATCAGAAAGCATTTTCTCAGAAAGCTTCTTTCTAGTTATTATCTGAGGATATTTCCTTTTTCACCATAGGCCTCAATGTGCTACCAAATATCACTTTGCATATTCCACGACAACAGTGTTAGCAAACTGCCTCATGAATGCTAGGTTGTAACTCTGTGAGATTAATTCACCTATCACAAGTAGGTTTCTCAGAAAGTTCTTTTCTAGTTTATATTTGAGGATATTTCCTTTGTCACCATGAGCTTCATTGCGCTAAGAAATATCCAAATGTAGATTTCAAGAAAACACTGTTAGCAAACGGATCCATGGAAAGGAAAGTTTAACCCTGTGAGTTGCATTCACTTGTCACACTGCAGTTTCTCAGAACACTTCTTTCCAGTTTTTGTCTGAGGATATTTCCTTTTTCACCACAGGCCTCAATGCGATCCCAAATATCACTTTGCAAATTCCACGACAACGGTGATAGCAAACTGCTTCATGAGGTCTAGGTTGTAACTCTGTGAGATGAATTGACATATCACAAAGAGGTTTCTCACAAAGCTTCTATCAAGGTTTTAATTAAGGATATTTCCTCTATTAGCATAGGCCTCAATGCAATCAAATGTAGCCCTTCTCAAATTCCTTGAAGGCAGTCTTATTCGACTGCTCCATGAAACGTAAGTGTAACTCTGTGAGATGTATTCACATATCACAAGAAGTTTCAGAGAAAGTTTCTTCCTACTTTTTATCTGAGGATATTTCCTTTGTCACCTTAAGCTTCATTGCACTAATAACTGTCCCAATGCAGATTTCAAGATCTAGTTTTTATCTGTGGATATTTCCTTTGTCAAAATAAGCTTCATTGCGCGAAGAACTGTCACAATGCAGATGTCAAGAAAACTGTGTTAGCAAACTGATCACTGAAGAGAAAACTGTAACTGTGTGAGTTGCATTCACACATCACAATGCAGTTTCTCTGAATGCTTCTTTCCAGTTTTTATCAGAGGATATTTTCTTTTTCACCATAGGCCTCAATGAGCTCCCAAATATCAGTTTGCAGAATCCACCAAAACAGTGTTCACAAACTGCCAACAGAAGGGAAAGGTGAAACTCTCTGCATCATGAATTCACACATCAGAAAGTAATTTCTCAGAAAGCTTCTTTCTAGTTATTATGTGAGGATATTTTCTTTTTCACCATATGGTGCTATGTGCTCCCAAATATCACTTTGCAGATTCCATGACAACAGGGTCAGCAAACTGTCTCATGAGGACGAGGTTGTAACTCTGTGAGATGAATTCACATATCACAAATAGGTTTCTCAGAAACCTCCTTTCTAGTTTTTATTAGAGGATATTTCCTTTGTCACCATAAGCTTCATGGCACCATGAAATATCCCAATGTAGATTTCAAGAAACACTGTTAGCAAACGGTTCCATGGAAAGGAAACTGTAAATCTGTGAGTTGCACTCACATGTCACAGTGCAGTTTCTCAGAATGGTTCTTTCCAGTATTTATCTGAGGATATTTCCTTTTTCACCACAGACCTCAATGCATTCCCAAATATCACTTTGCAGATTCGATGACAATGGTGTTAGGAAACTGCTTCAAGAGGTCTAGGCTATAACACTCTGAGATGAATTCACATATCAAAAAGAAGTTTCTCACAAAGCTTCTATCAAGGTTTTAATTGAGGATATTTCCTCTATCAGTGTAGGCCTCAATGCGATCCAATGTAGCCCTTCTCAGGTTCCTCAAAGGCAGTCTTATTCGACTGCTCCATGAAATGTAAGTGTAACTCTCTGAGATGTATTCACACATCACAAAGAAGTTTCTGAGTAAGCTTCTTCCACGTTTTATCTGAGGATATATCCTATCTCACTGTAAGCTGCATAGCGTGAAGAAGTATCCCATTGCAGATTTCAAGAAAACTGTGTTAGCAAACTGATCCCTGAATAGAAAAGGGTAACTCTGTGAGTTACATTCACACATCACAATGCAGTTTCTCTGAATGCTTCTTTCTAGTTTTAATCAGAGGATATTTCCTTTTTCACCATAGCCCTCAATGAGCTCCCAAATATCACTTTTCAGAATCCATGGAGAGAGTGTTAGCAAATTGCTACTAGAAGGGAAATGTGAAACTCTGAGTGATGAATTCACACATCAGAAAGTGGTTTCTCAGAAAGCTTCTTTCTAGTTATTATCTGTGGATATTTCCTTTTTCACCATAGGCCTCAATGCACTCCCAAATATCACTTTGCAGATTCCACCACAGCAGTGTTGGGAAACTGCCTCATGAAAACTAGGTTGTAACTCTGTGAGATGAATTCACATATCACAAATAGGTTTCTCACAAAGCTCGTTTCTAGTTTTTATTTCAGGATATTTCCTTTGTCACCATAAGCTTCATTGCGCTAAGGAATATCCCAATGTAGATTTCAAGAAAACACTGTCAGCAACCGGATCTGTGGAAAGGAAAGTGTAACTCTGTGAGTTACATTCACATGTCACAATGCAGTTTCTCAGAACGCTTCCTTCCAATTTTTATCTGAGAATATTTGCTTTTTCTACATTGCCCTCCATGGGCTCCCAGATATCACGTTGCAGAAGAGACGAAGACAGTGTTAGCAAACTGCTACTAGAAGGGAACGGTGAAACTCTGCGTGATGAATTCACACATCAGAAAGCAATTTCTCAGAAAACTTCTTTCTAGTTATTATCTGAGGATATTATCTTTTTCACCAAGGGCCTCAATGCGCTCTCTAATATCACTTTGCAGATTCCATGACAACAGTGGTAGCGAACTGCTTCATGAAGACTAGGTTGTAACTCTGTGAGATGAATTCACATATATCAACTAGGTTTCTCAGAAAGCTCCTTTCTAGTTTTTATTTGAGGATATTTCCTTTGTCACCGTAAGCTTCATTGTGCTAAGAAATATACCAATGTAGATTTCAAGAAAACACTGTTAGCAAACGGATCCATGGAAAGGAAAGTTTAACCCTGTGAGTTGCATTCACCTGTCACGGTGCAGTTTCTCAGAACACTTCTTTCCAATTTTTTATCTGAGCATATTTCCTTTTTCACCATAGGCCTCAATGTGTTCCCAAATATCACTTTGCAGATTCCACGACAATGGTGTCAGCAACCTGCTTCATGAGGTTTAGGTTGTAACACTGAGAGATGAATTCACATAACACAAAGAAGTTTCTCACAAACCTTCTATAAATGTTTTAATTGAGGATATTTCCTCTATCAGCGTAGGCTTCAATGCGATTTAAGTTACACTTCTCAGGTTCCTCAAAGGCAGTCTTATTCGACTGCTCCATGAAACGTAAGTGTAACTCTGTGAGATGTATTCACACATCACAAAGAAGTTTCTAGGAAAGCTTCTTTCACGTTTGTATCTGAGGATATTTCCTTTGTCAACATAAGCTTCATTGTGCTAAGAAGTATCTTATTGCAGATTTCAAGAAAACTGTATTAGCAAACTGATCACCGAAGAGAAAAGTGTAACTGTGTGAGTTGCATTCACACATCGCAATGCAGTTTCTCTGAATGCTTCTTTCCAGTTTTTATCAGAGAATATATCCTTTTTCACCATAGGCCTCAATGAGCTCCCAAATACCACTTTGCAGAATCCACGAAAACAGTGTTAGCAAACTGCTACTAGAAGGGAAAGGTGAAACTCTGCGTGATGAATTCACACATCAGAAAGTAATTTCTCAGAAAGCTTCTTTCTAGTTATTATCTGAGGATATTTACTATTTCACCATAGGCCTCGATGTGCTCCCAAATATCACTTTGCAGATTCCATGACAACATGGTTAGCAAACTGCCTCATGAAGAGGAAGTTGTAACTCTGTGAGATGAATTCACATAACACAAATAGGTTTCTGAGAAAGCTCCTTTCTAGTTTCTATTTGAGGATATTTCTTTTGTCACCCTAAGCTTCATTGCACCAAGAAATATCCCTAAGTAGATTTCAAGAAAACACTGTTTGCAAGCGAATCCATGGAAAGGAAAGGGTAACCTTGTGAGTTGCATTCACCTGTTACAGTGTAGTTTCTCAGAACATTTCTTTCCTGTTTTTACCTGAGGATATTTTCTTTTTCAACATTGACCTCAATGCACTCCCAAATATCACTTTGCAGATTCCACGACAATGGTGTTAGCAAACTGCTTCATATGGTCCAGGTTGTAACGCTGTGAGATGAATTCACATATCATAAAGAAGTTTCTCACAAACATTCTATCAAGGTTTAAATTGAGAATATTTCCTCTGTCAGTGTAGGCCTCAATGCAATCCAATGTAGCCCTTCTCAGGTTCCTCAAGGCAGTCTCTTCGACTGCTCCATGAAACGTAAGTGTAACTCTGTGAGACGTATTCACACATCACAAAGAAGTTTTTGAGAAAGCTGCTTTCTAGTTTTTATCTGAGGATATTTCCTTTGCCTCCTTAAGCTTCACTGTGCTAAGAACTGTCCCACTGCAGATTTCAAGAAAACTGTCTTAGCAAACTTATCCCTGGATAGAAAAGGGTAATTGTGTGAACTGTATTCACACATCGCAATGCAGTTTCTTTGAACACTTCCTTCCAGTTTTTATCAGAGGATATTTCCTTTTTCACTGTAGCCCTCATTGAGCTCCCAAATATCACTTAGCAGAATCCACGAAAACAGTGTTAGCAAACTGCTACTAGAAGGGAAAGGTGAAAATCTGCATGATGAATTCATACATCAGAAAGCAATTTCTCAGAAAACTTCTTTCTAGTTATTATCTGAGGATATTTACTTTTTCACCATAGGCCTAAATGCACTCCCCAATATCACTTTGCAGATTCCTCGACAACAGTGTTAGCAAACTGCTTCATGAAGACTAGGTTGTTACTCTGTGAGATGAATTCACATATCACTAAGAAGTTTCTCACAAAGCTCCTTTCTAGTTTTTATTTGAGGCTCTTTACTTTGTCACCATAAGCTTCATTGTGCTAAGAAATATCCCAAAGTAGATTTCAAGAAAACACTGTTAGCAAACGGATCCATGGAAGGAAAGTGTAAATCTGCGAGTTGCATTCACATGTCACAATGCAGTTTCTCAGGACGCTTCTTTCCAGTTGTTATCTGAGGATATTTCCTTTTTCACCAGAGGCCTCAATGTAATCCCAAATATCACTTTGCAGATTCAACAACTGCGTTAGCAAACTGCTTCATGAGGTATAGGTTGTAACTCTGTGAGAAGAATTCACATATCACAAAGAAGTTTCTCACAAAGCTTCTATCAAGGTTTTAATTGAGGATATTTCCTCTTTCAGCGTAGGCCTCAATGTGATCCAATGTAGCCCTTCTCAGATTCCTCAAAGGCAGTCTTATTCGACTGCACCATGAAACGTAAGTGTAACTCTGTGAGATGTATTCACACATCACAAAGAAGTTTCTGAGAAAGCTTCTTTCTAGATTTATCTGAGGATATTTCATTTTTCACCATAAGCTTCATTGCGCTAAGAACTGTCCCAATGGAGATTTCAAGGAAACTGTGTTAGCAAACTGATCCCTAAAGAAAAAAGTGTAACTGTGTGAGTTGCATTCACACATCACAATGCAATTTCTCTGAACGCTTCTTTCCAGCTTTTATCAGAAAATATTTCCTTTTTCACCATAGCCCTCAATGAGCTCCCAAATATCACTTTTCAGAATCTATGAAAACAGTGTTAGCAAACTGCTACTAGAAGGGAGAGGTGAAACTCTGCGTGGTGAATTCACACATCAGAAAGCGGTTTCTCAGAAAGCTTCTTTCTATTTCTTATCTGAGGATATTTCCTTTTTCACCATAGGCCTCAATGTGTTCCCAATTATCACTTTGCAGATTCCACGACAATGGTGTTAGCAAACTGTTTCAAGAGGTCTATGTTGTAACTCTGTGAGATGAATTCATATATCACAAAGAAGTTTCTCACAAAGCTTCCATCAAAATTTGAATTGGAAACTGCAGGATTCATCGGAAGACCTTACCTTGCTCACCACCAACATCTGGGCTTCATTAAACTTCCCTTCACAGATTCTTCAAAGACATAGTTTCAAAACTGGTCAACATAGAGTAAGCATGAACTCTGTGAAATGAATGCACATATTGAGAGAGTATGTGAATATGCATTGAGTTATACCTTTCTCCTGATAAAACACAGTTTGTACATTGTTCCTGTAACTGAAAGAGTGATATTCGGAGCACATTGAAAATTATGCCAAGCATGCAAAGAAACTGCTCCCTGACACGTCCATTCTTTTAACAGGGTTAAAGCTTACTCTACATTTCCCAGTTTGAAAGTCGGTCTTTGAGGGTTCTCTGAAGGGATAGTCAGTGGCAACTGGAGGCCTGTGTCAAGCAAGGCAATGTCTTCCATCGAAAATTGGAGAGAAGCTTTCTGCGCAACACTTTTGTGATGTTTGTATTCATCTCATAGAGTTAAATCATCCTTTGGATTGAGCAGTTTGAAATCACTGTTTCTGTGGAATCTGAGAAAGGACATTTGGAAACGTGCTTGAGAATATGCTGAAAAAGTAATAACCTCAGAGAGAAAGCAGAAGGAAACTTTCTGTGGAACTGCCCTGTGTCACGTGAATTCCACTCACACAGTTAAGTTTCTCCTTTCATTGAGCAGTATCATAACACTGTTTTTGTTTAGTCTGTGAAGGGATATTCAGGAGCACTTTGAGACTCATGGTGTGAAAGGAAACGTCTTGAGAAAGAAACTGGAGAGAAGCTTTCTGAGAGGCTGCTTTCTGATGTATGCATTCCACTCACAAAATATACCTTTCTTCTCCTAGAGGATTCTGGAACCTCTTTTGGAGAAAAACCTACCAAGAGACATTCAGGAGTACAGGGATGGCTATGGTGAAAAAGTGACTATTCTCAGACAAAAACTGGAAAGAAGACTTCTGTGAAACTGCTTTGTGGTAGGTGTATTGATTCATCTCGTATAGTTAAAACTTTTTTCATATTACACAGCTTGGAAACTCTGTCATGCACGGATACGTGAAGGGATGTTTGGGAGTACATTCAGGTCTACGTTGAAAGAGAAGATATCTTCACATAAAAACTGGATAGAAGCTTTCTGAGAAACTACTTTGTGATGTATGTATTCCACACAGGGAGTTTTACCTCTTTTCTCACAGGGCAGTGTTTGAACACTATTCCTGTGAACCCGAAAAAGTAATATTTCGGAGCAAACAGGTAGCAAGTGATATTTGAGAGCATGGTGATGCCGATGGTGAAAAGGGAAATAGTGTCAGAGAAAAATTGGAAAGAAGCTTTCTGGGAAACTATTCTGTGATACGCGTAAACACCTCACATACATAAAGCTGTCTTAATTTACGCAGCTTGTAAACTGTCATGACGGATCCACGAAGGGACGCCATTGAGGACTAAGGCGAATAGTGAAATATACTGAAATAAAATCGAGGAAGAAGCATTCCAAGAATCTGCTCTCTGATATGTGCATTCAATTCACAAAGCTAATGCTTACTCTATATTGTCCAGTTTCGAAATTCTGTGTTTGAAGGATCTGTGAAGGGATATTTTGTGACGCCTGGAGGCTTGTGGTGAGCAAGGAAACGTCTTCCGAGGAAACATGTGGAGAAACTTTGTGAGCAACAGCTTTGTGATGTGTGTAATCGTCTCATAGTTTTAAACCATTCTTTGGATTGAGCAGCTTGAAATGACTGTTTTTGTGGAATCTGAGGAAGGACATAGGGGAACAATCCTTAGAATATGGAGAAAGAAATATCCTCATGTAAAATCCAGAAGAAAGCTTTCTGTGAAACTGCTCTGTGACATCTTAATTCCTCTCACTCAGTTAATCCTCTCTTACCACTGAGCAGTTTTCTAACCCTGTGTATGTTTAGCGTGTGACGGGATATTCGGGAGCACTTTGAGGCTTACGGTGAAAAAGTAAATATGTTGAGAACGAACTTGGAGAGAAACTTTCCGAGAAACTGCTTTGTGACGTGTGCATTCCACTCACAGTGTTATATCTCTCTTCTCATACAGCATCAGGGAATCCCTTTTGGAAAAACAGGTAGCAAGTGATATTCGAAAGCATGGTGATGCCGATGGTGAAAAGGAAAATAGTGTCAGAGAAAAATTGGAAAGAAGCTTTCTAGAAAACTATTCTGTGATACGTGTAAACATCTCACATACATAAAGCTTTCTTAATTTACGCAGCTTGTAAACTGTCATGACGGATCCACGAAGGGACATTAGGGAGGACATTCAGGACTATGGTGAAAAAGGAAATATCTTCAGATAAAAACTGGAAGAAAGCTTTCTGTGAATCTGCTTTTTGCTATGTTTATTCACCTCACATAGAGGAAGCTTTCTTTCATGATGCAGCTTGCAAAATCCCTCGTGGAAGGATCCAAGAAAGGATATCTGGGATCACATTTGGGCCTATGGTGAAATAGGAAATATAGTAAGATAAAAAAACTGGCGTGAAGCTTTCTGAGAAACTGCTTGGTGATGTGTGCATTCCACTCAATGTGTTACAACTTTCTTTTCATAAGGCACAGTTGGAACACGGTTCCTGTGAAACCAAAAGAGTGATATTCGGAGCACATTGAAGACTATGGCAAAAAGTGAAATGTCCAATAAAAAACAGAAAAAAGCACTCGAAGATACTTCTCTCTCATGTGTCCATTATTTTCACAGGGTTGAAGCTTACTCTACACTTCCCAGTTTGAAAGTCGGTCTTTGAGGGTTCTGCAAAGGGATACTAAGTGGTAACCGGAGGCCTGTGTCGAGAGAGGAAATATCTTCTATCGACAATTGGAGAGAAGCTGCTTGCGCAACTGTTTTGTGATGTTTGCATTCATTTTAAGGAGTTAAATCATTCTTTTATTGAGCAGTTTGAAATCACTGTTTCTGTGGAATCTGAGAAAGGACATTTGGAAACACTCTTTAGAATATCCTGAAAAAGAACTAACCTCAGAGAGAAAACAGAAGGAAGATTTCTGTGAAAGTGGTCTGTGTCACAAGAATTTCGCTCACACAGTTAAGCTGCTCTTTTCATTGAGCAGTATCATAACACTGTTTTTGTTTATTCTGCGAAGGGATATTCAGGAGCGCTTTGAGGCTTACGGTGAGAAAGGAAACGTCTTCAGATAGTAACTGGAGAGAAGCTTTCTGAGGAGCTGCTTTGTGACATGCGTATTCCACTCACAGAAATATACCTTCCTTTTCCTAGAGGATTCCGGAATCCCTTTTGGAGAAAGAGCTACCAAGAGACATTCTGTTGTATAGGGAGGGCTATGGTGAAAAAGTAAATATCCTCAGACAAAAACTGGAAAGAAGATTTCTGTGCAACTCCTTTGTGTTAGATATATTTATCCATCTCGCATAGTTAAAACATTTCCTATATTATGCATCTTGGAAACTCCGTCATGAATGGATCCGTAAAGGAGCATTCGGGAGCACATTCAGGCCTATAGTGAAAAGGGAGGTATCTTCAGAGAAAAAGTGGATAAAAGCTTTCTGAGAGACATTTTTGTGATGTATGCATTCCACTCAGGGAATCGTATCTCACAAGGCAGTGTTTGAACACTATTCCTGTGTAACCGAAAAAGAGATATTTCGCAGTGCATTGAGGACTATGGCGAATAGTGAAATATACTGAAATAAAGTCGAGGAAGAAGCGTTCCAAGAATCTGCTCTCTGATATGTGCATTCACTTCATAGAGTTAATGCTTACTCTATGTTGCCCAGTTTCGAAACTCTGTCTTTGAAGGATCTGCGAAGGGATATTTAGCGACGCCCGGAGGCTTGTGGTGATCAAGGAAAAGTCTTCCCATGAAACCTGTAGAGAAACTTTCTGAGCAACTGCTTTGCGATGTGTGTATTAGTTTCATAGAGATAAAACTTTCTTGGATTGAACAGCTTGAAATCACTGTTTTTGTGGAATCTGACGAAGGACATTTGGGAACGATCCTTAGAACATGGAGAAAGAAGTATCCTCGGGTAATATCCAGAAGGAAGCTTTCTGTGAAACTGCTCTCTGTCATCTTAATGTCTCTCACTCAGGTAAGCCCCTCTTTTCATTGAGCAGTTTTCTAACCCTGTGTATCCTTAGCATGTGACGGGATATTCGGGAGGACTTTGAGGCTTACGGTGAAAAAGGAAATATGTTCCGACCAAAACTGGAGAGAAGCTTTCTGAGGAACTGCCTTGTGACGTGTGCATTCCACTCACAGTGCTATACCTCTCTTCTCATACAGCGTCGGGGAAACTCTTTTGGAGAAACAGGTACCAAGTGATATTCCGGAGCATGTTGATGTCGATGGTGAAAAGGGAAATAGCCTCAGACTAAAACTGAAAAAAATCTTTCTAGGAAACTACTCTGTGATATGTGTAATCATCTCACATTGATTATGCATTCTTTATATTATGAATCTTGGAAACTGTCATGGACGGCTCCACGAAGGGACCATCGGCAGCACTTTGAGGACTATGGTGAAAAATAAAATATCTTCAGAAACAAACGGGAAAGAAGCTCTGTCAATCTGCTTTTTGCTATGTTTGTTCATTTCACATAGATGAAGCTTTCTTTACATTACACAGCTTGGAAACTTCATCGTGAATGGATCCACGAAGGGATATTTGGGATCACATTCCGGCCTATAGTGAAATAGGAAATAGAGTCACAACAAAATGATAGAGAAGCTTTCTGAGAAACTGCAGGGTGACGTGTGCATTCCACTCAGGGAGTTATAACTTTCTTCTCATAAGGCACAATTTGAACACTGTTCCTGTAAATCCAAAAGACTGATATTCAGAGCACATTGAAGACTATGGTAAAATTGAAATATTCAATAAAAATCAGAAAGAAGCACTCGAAGAAACTTCTCTCTGGCACATCCATTCTTTTAACAGGGTTAAAGCTTACTCTACATTTCCCAGGTTGAAAGTCAATTATTGAGGGTTCTGCGAAGGGATAGTAAGTAGCAACCGGAGGCCTGTGTTGAGCAAGGAAATGTCTTCCATCGAATATTTGAGAGAAGCTTTATGCGCAACTATTTTCTGAAGTTTGTGCTCATCTCATAGAGTTAAATCATTCTTTGGATTGAGTAGTTTGAAATCACTGTTTCTGTGGAATCTGAGAAAGGACATTTGGAAGCGATCTTCAGAATATCCTGAAAAAGAAATAACCTCAGAGAGAAACCAGAAGGAAGTTTTCTGTGAAGCTGCTCTGTGCTGCATGAATTCCGCACACACAGTTAAGCTTCCCTTTTCATTGAGCAGTATCATAACAATGTTTTTGCTTAATCTGCGAAGGGATATTCAGGTGCACTTTGAGGCTTACGGTGAGAAAGGAAACGTCTTCAGATAGAAATTGGAGAGATTTCTGCGGAGCTGCTTTGTGATGTGGGAATTCCACTCACAGAATTCCACTCAAAGAATGACGTGTGCATTCCACTCACAGAATGACGTATGCATTCCACTCACCTTTCTTCTCCTAGAGGATTCCGGAATTCCTTTTGGAGAAGAAGCTACCAAGCGACATTCTGGAGTATAACGATGGCTTGGTGAAAAAGGAAATATCCTCAGACAAAAACTGGAAACAAAATTTCTGTGAAACGGCTTTGTGTTAGATATATTTATTCATCTCGTGTAGTTAAAACTTGTCTGATATTACGCAGTTTCAAAACTCCTTCAGGCAGTGATCTGCAAGGGGACATTCAGGAGCACATTCAGGCCTACAGTGAAAGAGGAGATATCTTCAGATAAAAAGTGGAGAGAAGCTTTCTGAGAAACGACTTTGTTATGCATGCATTCCCTCAAGGAGTCAAATCACTACTCTCACAAGGCAGTGTTTGAACACTGTTCCTGTGAAACCGAAAAAGTGATATTTCGGAGCGCTTTGAAACCTATGGCGAAGAGTAAAATATACTGAAAAAAAATAGAGGAAGAAGCGTTCCAAGAATCTGTTCTCTAATATGTGCATTCACTTCACAGAGTTAATGATTACTCTATGTTGCCCAGTTTCGAAACTCTGACTTTGATGGATCTCTGCAGGGATATTTAGGGACGTCTGGAGTCTTGTTATGTGCAAGGAAATGTTTTCCCATGAAACCTGCAGAGAAACTTTCTGAGCAACTGTTTTGCCATGTATGTATTCGTCTCATAGAGTTAAACCATTCCTTAGATTGAACAGCTTGAAATCACCATTTTGTGGAATCTGAGGAAGGACATTTGGGAACGATCCTTAGAACATGGAGAAAGAAATACCTTCAGGGAAAATCCAGAAGGAAGCTTTCTGTGAAACTTCTCTGTGTCATCTTAATGGCTCTCACTCAGTTAAGCCGCTCTTTTCATTGAGCTGTTTTCTAACTCTGTGTATGCTTAGCATCTGACGGGATATTCGGGAGCACTTTGAGGCTTATGGTGAAAAAGGAAATATGTTCAGACCAAAAATGGAGAGAAGCTTTACGAGGAACTGCCTTGTGACGTGTGCACTCCACTCACAGTGTTATACCTCTCTTCTCATACAGCATCGGGGAAACCCTTTTGGAGAAACAGGTAGCAAATGATATTCGGGAGCATGTTCAGGTCGATGGTGAAAAGGAAAGCAGCCTCAGACTAAAACTGGAAAAAGCTTTCTAGGAAACTACTGTGTGATATGTGTAATCATCTCACATAGATAAAGCTTTCTTTACATTATGCAGCTTGGAAACTGTCATGGACGGATCCACAAAAGGGACCTTCTGGAGCACTTTAGGACTAGGGTGAAAAACAATATATCTTCAGATTAGAATGGGAAAGAAGCTTTCTGTGAATCTGCTTTTTGCTATGTTTATTCATCTCACATAGATTAAGATTTCTTTGCATTCCATACCTTGGAAACTCCCTCGTGGATTGATCCGCGAAGGGATATTTGGGATCACATTCAGGCCTATAGTGAAATAGGAAACATAGTCAGACCTAAACGGGAGAGAAACTTTCAGAGGATCTGCATGGTGACGTGTGCATTCCTCTCAGGGAGTTATAACTTTCTTCTCATAAGGCACAATTTGAACACTCTTCTTGTAAAACCAAAAGAGTGATATTCGGAGCACATTGGAGACTATGGCAAAATTGAAATGTCCAATAAAATACAGAAAGAAGCACTCGAAGAAACTGCTCTCTGACATGTCGATTCCTTTTCAGGGTGAAAGCTTACTCTACATTTCCCAGTTTGAAAATCGGTCTTTGTGGGTTCTGTGAAGGGATTGTTAGTGGCAACCACAGGCCGGTGTTGAGCAAAGAAATGCCTTCCATCAAAAGTTGGAGAGAAGCTTTCTACACAAGTCTTTTCTGAAGTTTGTGCTCATCCCATAGAGTTAAATCATTCTTAGGATTGGGTAGTTTGAAATCACTGTTTTTGTGGAATCTGAGAAAGGACATTAGGAAACGCTCTTTAGAATATCCTGAAAAAGAAATAACCTCAGAGAGAAACCAGAAGGAAGTTTTCTGTGAAACTGCTCTGTGTCACATGAATTCCACTCACACAGTTAAGCTTCTCTTTTCATTGAGCAGTATGATAACACTGTTTTTGTTTAGTCTGAGAAGGGATATTCAGGAGCACTTTGAGGCTTACGGTGAGAAAGAAAAGATCTTCAGATAAAAACTGGTTAGAAGGTTTGTGAGGAGCTGCTTTGTGATGTGTGCATTCCACTCACCGAATTCCACTCACAGAATGACGTGTGCATCCCACTCACAGAATGAGGTATGCATTTCACTCATCTTTCTTCTCCTAGAGGATTCTGGAATCCCTTTTAGAGAGGAAGCTACCAAGAGACATTCAGAAGTAAGGGGATCGCTGTGGTGAGAAAGGAAATATCCTCAGGCAAAAACTGGAAAGATGATTTCTGTGAAACTGCTTTGTGTTACATACAATTAGTCATATCGCATAGTTAAAACTTTTCTTATATTACGCAGTTTGGAAACTCCGTCCTGCACGGATTCGTGGAGGGAAATTCGGGAGCACATTCAGGCATATGGTGAAAGAGGAGATATCGTCAGATGAAAAGTGAGGACAAGCTTTCTGAGAAACGACTTTGTGATGTATGCATTCCACTCAGGGAGTTATACCTCTTTTCTCACAAGGCAGTGTTTCAACACTGTTTCTGTGAAACCGACAATGTGATATTTCGGAGCACATTGAGGACTATGGCAAATAGTGAAATATACTGAAATAAAATCGAGGAAGAAACGTTCCAAGAACCTCCTCTCTGATATGTGCATTCACTTCACAGAGTTAATGCTTATTCTATGTTGCTCTGTTTTGAAACTCTGTCTTTGAAGGATCTGTAAAGGGATATTTATTGAAGACTGGAGGCTTCTGGTGAGCAAGGAAATGTCTTCCGATGAAACCTGCAGAGAACCATTCTGAGCAACTGCTTTGCGATGTGTGTATTCATCTCATAGAGTTAAACCGTTCCTTGGATTGAACAGCTTGAAATCACTGTTTTTTGTGGAATCTGAGGAAGGATATTGGGCATTTGCGAATGATTCTTAGAACATGGAGAAAGAAATATCCTCCGGTAAAATCCAGAAGGAAGCTTTCTGTGAAACTGCTCTGTGTCATCTTAATGGCTCTCACTCTGTTAAGCCCCTCTTTTCATTTTGCAGTTTTCTAACCCTGTGTATGCTTAGCGTGTGATGGGATATTCGGGAGCACTTTGAAGCTTGAGGTGAAAAAGGAAATATGTTCAGACCAAAACTGGAGAGAAGCTTTCCAAGGAACTTCCTTGTTACGTTTGCATTCCACTCACACTGTTATACCTCTCTTCTCTTACAGCATTGGGGAATCCCTGTTGTAGAAACAGGTACCAAGTGGTATTCGGGAACTTCTTTGTGCCGATGGTGAAAAGCTAAATAGCCTGAAACTAACACTGAAAAAAGCTTTCTAGGAAACTACTCTGTGATATGTGTAATCATCTCACATAAATAATGCTTTCTTTACATTATGCAGCTTGGAAACTGTCATGGACGTATCCATGAAGGGTCCCTCGGGAGCACATTGAGGACTATGGTGAAAAACGAAATATCTTCAGATCAGAATGGGAAGGAAGCTTTCTGTGAATCTGTTTTTAGCTATGTTTATTCATCTCACATAGATGAAGCTTTCTTTACATTACAAATCTTGGAAACTGCCTCATGGATAAATCCACGAAGCTATATTTGGGATCACATTCATGCCTATAGTGAAATAGAAAATACAGTCACATCATAACGGGAGAGAAGCTTTCTGAGAACCTGCTTGGTGTCGCGCGCATTCCACTCAGGGAGTTACAACTTTCTTCTCATAAGGCACAATTTGAACGCTGTTCCTGTAAATACACAAGTGTGATATTCGGAGCACATTCAAGACTATGGCAAAATTGAAATTTCCAATAAAAAACAGGAAGAAGCGCTCGAAGAAGCTGCTCTCTGATATGTCCATTTTTACACAGGGTTAAAGCTTACTCTACATTTCCCGGTTTGAAAGTCAGTCATTGAGAGTTCTGTGAAGGGAAAGTAAGTGGCAAACAGAGGCCTGTGTCGAACAAGGAAATGTCTTCCATCGAGTATTTGAGAGAAGCTTTCTACACAACTCTTTTGTGATGTTTGTGTTCATCTCACAGAGTTAATATATTTTTTGGATATAGTAGTATGATATCACTGTTTCTCTGGAATCTGAGAAAGGTCATTTGGAAATGCTCTTTATAATGTCCTCAAAAAGAAAAAAACCTCAGAGAGAATCCAGAAGGAAGTTTCTGTCAAACTGCACCGTGTCAGGTGAATTCCGCTCACACAGTTAAGCTTCACTTTACATTGAGCAGTATCATAACACTTTTACTGTTTAGTCTGCGAAGGGATATTCTAAAGAGCTTTGAGGCTTATGGTGAGAAAGGTAACGTCTTCAGATAGAAACTGGAGAGAAGCTTTCTGAGGAGCTGTTTTCTGATGTGTGCATTCCACTCACAGAGTTCTACTCACAGAATGAGGTGTGCATTCCAATCACAGAATGACGTGTGCAATCCACTCACCTTTCTTCTCCTAGAGGATTCCAGAATCCGTTTTGGAGAAAAAGCTACCAAGAGACATTCGTGAGTATAGGGATGGCTATGGTGAAAAAGGAAATATGCTCCGACAAAAAATGGAAAGAAGATTTCAGTGAAACTGCTTTGTGTTAGATATATTTTACCTGATATAAATGATGAATTGATGGGTGCTGACGAGTTGATGGGTGCAGCACACCAACATGGCACATGTATACATATGTAACAAACCAGCACGTTATGCACATGTACCCTAGAACTTAAAGTATAATAAAAAAAATAAAAAGAAAAAAGAAAAAAAAAAAAGAAAATAAAGTCCAACTGAGAGGGTAGAATTGAATATATCTGCTATGATAATAGAATCTCTCAAGAATCGAAGTATATTCATTTTATCAAATCCTGCACCACCTTAAGCCTTTTCTCACTACGTATCATCTCTCCTATAACTTTTCAGTCCTTTGGCTGGTGGCCCAACCAGGTGGCTAAGAGGGCATGGAAATGTCATTAGATAGTCTGCTGTTCTTAACCAGCAGAAGCCCTCTGAGGATATTCAGTCTCTCATTGCCATGTCAATTAAAACTACCAAAAAAGTTCACTATGTAAAGCAAAAACGCTGCTTTTTTAGCTTGACCAGATGTACTTTCTTGACAAAAGGATGATGGTATGCATTTTATTTGTTTGTTTAATACAACCTCTTCATAATTAAGGCACAGGGTATCTGTGTCAAGGTACTTTCATAAGATAACCATTATGAGCAAGGGTTAGAATTAATAATAAACTTTAAACCCTTGCTACTTAAAGTGTGTGTGCAGATTACCATATTAGCAACACCTGTGAGCATATAAGACATGCAGACTCTCAAACCTAAACCCAGACCTACTGAATCAGCATTTTATAAGTCTTCTCATATTGTTGCCAATGGATATTGATTTTTGAAGCCCTGATCTAACGTCAATAAGGCTTTTCTTTGGTCTTAATTAATGTGTGTAAGAATTTGTTTGTACCTCCCAAGTTTAAGATATTGAGGGTTATGTGTCAATGTTTAGAAACATATTAGAATCTTTTTGTGAAATTTATTTTTTCTGATTTTTAGTTAACCTGTAATTTGAATCACTTGCCTTAAAACTAGTTTAAGTGTATCAATATGATTTCAACTTTCTTTCTTTTTAGGAGTGCAGAATTTTGTTTCTTTTCTTTCTTTTTTTCTTTTCTTTTTCTTTTTTTTTTTTTTTTTTTTGCACTAACTAGGTACCTGTGACAGTAGCTGCCCTGGGGCTGCTTTGTTAAGTGTCTGGGGAGTTATAAGTGATTTATTTTAGAAATAGCTTCATGTGCCTCAGCCAGACATACCTGAATGGACCTCTTATAATTTTTTTGTAGTTTACTGAGATAAAGCAATGCAGAACAAAGAGATTTTTTTTGTGTTCAGATGAATACTTGAAAGAGAATACTTATTTTCTTGCTTTTTTCTAAAAATGAATATTTCAAAAATAATATTAGTATTCAAAGAAGTACCTGCATTTATAAACTCTAAAAATGTTTTCTTGACTGAGTGTTAAGTTAAACATAAATGCTGTAAGTTGAAATGCTCATATTTTTACATTCCTAAAGTTACACAGGCACATAGTAGAAAGAATAAAAACATTCAAAAGGTTTATGTTAAATATCTCTCCACCTGTGCATTAATCACTCTTTTCCCCACTAATAGTTCTTTACTATCTTTTCAGTGATATTTTATACATTGAATGTATGTCTATCTCTATATACATTCATAACACAAAGATAGTATAACACATATGCTCTACTGCATTTTGCTTGTTACTATATATAATACATTTTGGAGATCTGCTGCTCTTTTTAATGACCACACAATATTTCATTGTATGTCCTAACATTATTACCTGACCTGACCAATACCCTATTGGACATTCAGATTGTTTTTCGGTCTTTTATTAACAATGAAACAATTAATATCCTAATGCATATTTCAATTTGAAAATGTGCAATTGTGGTGAAAGGATAAATTTCTTGGAGTAGAATTGCTATAATTAGAGTGAATATTTCTGTATCTGGTAGTTATTGTCTAATTGCTTCCCGCTCTTGCTAATCTTCAGGTTGTCTCACTGTCCCCTTTCTTGTACCCTTATTTCACCTGTGTAACCAATTCCCTGTAACAAAGGTCTCTGCTTATAAAACCTACAGTGGTTTCAGTTTTCTTGCTTAGACCCCAGGTGTTCCTGGTGGCAATGTATTTAAGGAGGGAAATAGGTACCATTCAACAAATTGTATTGAGAAAATTGGAGAACATTTGTGAAAAACTAATGTGATAGCTCATCTAACTCCTTATGCCCAGAATAAAATCCATATGGGTCAAATGATTTACATTTAAAAACATTTTGTAAAATTGTTACAAGAAATCACAAAGGAAAGAAATTTTCTTAAGTATGACGGAAAACTCAGATGTGAAAGACAAGGTAGATAAATAAATGAGACTACATAAAAATAAAAATCTATCATGAAACAAAAGCAGAGTAAACAAAGTCAAACTATAAAATATATATTCTTTAATTATAGATAATAGTCTAATTTTTCTTAATATAAAAATATTATATGACAGGCAGGGGGCTCGCCTGTAATCCCAGCAATTTAGGAAGCTGAGGAGGGTGGATCCCCTGAGCTCAGGAGTTTGAGACCAGCCTGGCCAATATGGTGAAACCCCATCTCTACTAAAAATCTAAAAATTAGCTGGGCATGGTGGCAAATGCCTGTAATGCCAGCTACTCGGGAGGCTGAGACAAGATAATCACTTGAACCTGGGAGGCAGAGGTTGCAGTAAGCCTAGATTTTACCACGGCACTCCAGACTGGGTGACAGAGCAAGACTCCATCTCCAGAAAAAAAAAAAAAAAAAAAAAAATCATACTGCAAATCTTCAAAAACAATGAACAATATAAGAAAAAATGAGCAAAGGTATAACTAGACAGTACACAGAAGGGAAAAATACAATTAGATATGAAATATCTTAAATACATAAACAAATGTTAAATCTTGCTCGTAAGACAAAAGCAAATTTATGCTATAATGATAAACCTATCTTATAAAAAATGTACAATGCTTTGTAGGATTAAGGTTAGTCTCATACATTCCTGTAAGAATAGACAGAATTGGTTACACAGGTAAAGAAAATGAGAGTACCAGAAAGGGGACAGCAAGACAACCTGAAGATTAGCAAGAGCAAGAAGCTGCTACAACTTTTATTGCTATGGTGACAAAGGGGAAGTTAGTAATGGGAGCCCCAAAGTCAGGATTTCTGTTGGGAGATGGCTATTTTAAGGGACACCCAGTGGGAGTTAAGATGATGGAGATAATAGCTGTCTGACAGGAATAGGAGTCATGGAGGGAGAGCCAGAGAAATATCCTGGATTTTCTCCCCTTCCTTCCTGCCAACTTCTGCCAGTGCCTCTTATTGACTAGACCCAATCAGAAGATGGAGAGAAATGACAAACGGAGTTCTATGCCATTCACATAAGAGAGAAGCAAGCATGGAAATTGGATCTCAGAGCAAAGACTAAGCTCACCAGCATATCACCTATCTAGTTCCATTTATTTGCATACCTATTTGTGTATCAGAACCATATATATATATATATATATTTTTTGCTGTAGCATCATACATTTTTTTTTTCAATATCAGAAGGCTAATCCCTCCTTAATATTTTCTTAAATTTAGGGATTTTTAATGCTATTAATATTTTTCCAGATATAATTTGGAATCAGCTTGTTTACTTCTAAAAATTTACTGTAATCTTATTGCTATCATATTAAACATACAGATTAATTTAGGGATAAATGATATTTATGGAATGTTAAAAATTGAAATAGAAAAGTAGGGTATATTTTCCTATTTTTTAAATACTTGTTTGGGTTTCCCTGTAGTCCTTAAAGTTTTCTTCATGTAGATTTCTGCATGTTTCTTTCTAGGTATTTTCCCTTGTTTGGTGGTGGTTGTTACTATTGCTAATGACATTTTTTAAAATGAAAAATTAAATAATTTAAAAATCAATAGCAAATTTAACAATTTAGAATTTGCTAATGACATTTTTTAAAATGAAAAATTAAATAATTTAAAAAACAATAGCAAATTTAACAATTTAGAATTTGTTCAGGGAACATTTTTGGTATTTTTTTCTTTAGAAAAAATCATTTTCATCTGCTTTAAATCTCATTTGCATAGATTTAAATGATATGCTATCTAATTATTCCTATACTTTTCTATGTCATTATTTCCCTGTTGTGATTTCTTTTTTTTTTTTTTAATTATACTTTAAGTTCTAGGGTACATGTGCATAACGTGCAGGTTTGTTACATATGTATA
>NC_045448.1:89583446-89680148 GCF_002776525.5 Piliocolobus tephrosceles | reverse complement strand
TTGAGCGTTTTTAGCATGAAGGGCTGTTGAATTTTGTCAAAAGCCTTTTCTGCATCTATTGAGATAATCATGTGGTTCTTGTCTTTGGTTCTGTTGATATGCTGGATTACGTTGATTGATTTGCGAATGTTGAACCAGCCTTGCATCCCAGGGATGAAGCCCACTTGATCATGGTGGATAAGCTCTTTGATGTGCTGCTGAATCCGGTTTGCCATTATTTTATTGAGGATTTTTGCATCGATGTTCATCAGGGAGAGTGGTCTAAAATTCTCTTTGTTTGTTGTGTCTCTGCCAGGCTTTGGTATCAGGATGATGTTGGCCTCATAAAATGAGTTAGGGAGGATTCCCTCTTTTTCTATTGATTGGAATAGTTTCAGAAGGAATGGTACCAGCTCCTCCTTGTACCTCTGGTAGAATTCAGCTGTGAATCCATCTGGTCCTGGGCTTTTTTTGGTGGGTAGGCTATTAATTGTTGTCTCAATTTCAGAGGCTGCTATTGGTCTATTCAGGGATTCAACTTCTTCCTGGTTTAGTCTTGGAAGAGTGTACGTGTCCAGGAAATTATCCATTTCTTCTAGATTTTCTAGTTGATTTGCATAGAGGTGTTTATAGTATTCTCTGATGGTAGTTTGTATTTCTGTGGGGTCGGTGATGATATCCCCTTTATCATTTTTTATTGCGTCTATTTGATTCCTCTCTCTTTTCTTCTTTATTAGCCTTGCTAGCGGTCTGTCAATCTTGTTGATCTTTTCAAAAAACCAACTCCTGGATTCATTGATTTTTTGGAGGGTTTTTTGTGTCTCTATCTCCTTCAGTTCTGCTCTGATCTTAGTTATTTCTTGCCTTCTGCTAGCTTTTGAATGTGTTTGCTTTTGCATCTCTAGTTCTTTTAATTGTGATGTTAGAGTGTCAATTTTAGATCTTTCCTGCTTTCTCTTGTGGGCACTTGGTGCTATAAATTTCCCTCTACACACTGCTTTAAATGTGTCTCAGAGATTCTGGTATGTTGTATCTTTGTTCTCATTGGATTCAAAGAACATCTTTATTTCTGCTTTCATTTCGTTATGTACCCATTAGTCATTCAGGAGCAGGTTGTTCAGTTTCCATGTAGTTGAGCTGTTTTGATTGAGTTTCTTAGTCCTGAGTTCTAGTTTGATTGCACTGTGGTCAAAGAGACAGTTTGTTATAATTTCTGTTCTTTTACATTTGCTGAGGAGTGCTTTACTTCCAATTATGTGGTCAATTTTGGAATAAGTGTGATGTGGTGCTGAGAAGAATGTATATTCTGTTGACTTGGGGTGGAGAGTTCTATAGATGTCTCTTAGGTCCGCTTTGTGCAGAGATGAGTTCAAGTCCTGGATATCCTTGTTAACTTTCTGTCTCGTTGATCTGTCTAATGTTGACAGTGGAGTGTTGAAGTCTCCCACTATTATCGTATGGGAGTCTAAGTCTCTTTGTAAGTCTCTAAGGACTTGCTTTATGAATCTGGGTGCTCCTGTATTGGGTGCATATATATTTAGGATAGTTAGCTCTTCTTTTTGAATTGATCCCTTTACCATTATGTAATGGCCTTCTTTGTCTCTTTTGATCTTTGATGGTTTAAAGTCTGTTTTATCAGAGACTAAGATTGCAACCCCTGCTTTTTTTTGTTCTCCATTTGCTTGGTAGATCTTCCTCCATCCCTTTATTTTGAGCCTATGAATGTCTCTGCATATGAGATGGGTCTCCTGAAGAGAGCAGACTGATGGGTCTTGACTCTTTATCCAGCTTGCCAGTCTGTGTCTTTTAATTGGAGCATTTAGTCCATTTACATTTAAGGTTAATATTGTTATTGTGAACTTGATCCTGCCATTATGATATTAACTGGTTATTTTGCTCATTAGTTGACGCAGTTTCTTCCAGGCCTCGATGGTCTTTACATTTTGGCATGTTTTTGCTATGGCTGGTACTGGTTGTTCCTTTCCATGTTTAGGGCTTCCTTCAGGGTCTCTTGTAAGGCAGGCCTGGTGGTGACAAAATCTCTAAGCATTTGCTTATCTGTAAAGAATTTTATTTCTCCTTCACTTATGAAACTTAGTTTGGCTGGATATGAAATTCTGGGTTTAAAATTCTTTTCTTTAAGAACGTTGAATATTGGCCCCCACTCTCTTCTGGCTTGTAGAGTTTCTGCCGAGAGATCTGCTGTCAGTCTGATGGGCTTCCCTTTGTGGGTAACCCGACCTTTCTCTCTGGCTGCCCTTAAGATTTTTTCCTTCATTTCAACTTTGGTGAATCTGGCAATTATGTGTCTTGGAGTTGCTCTTCTGGAGGAGTATCTTTGTGGCGTTCTCTGTCTTTCCTGAATTTGAATGTTGGCCTGCCCTGCTAGGTTGGGGAAGTTCTCCTGGATGATATCCTGTAGAGTGTTTTCCAATTTGGTTCCATTTTCCCCCTCACTTTCAGGCACCCCAATCAGACGTAGATTTGGTCTTTTTACATAATCCCATACTCCTTGCAGGGTTTGTTCATTTCTTTTTCTTCTTTTTTCTTTTGGTTTCTCTTCTCACTTCATTTCATTCATTTGATCCTCCATCGCTGATACTCTTTCTTCCAGTTGATCGAGTCGGTTACTGAAGCTTGTGCATTTGTCACGTATTTCTCGTGTCATGGTTTTCATCTCTGTCATTTCGTTTATGACCTTCTCTGCATTAATTAGTCTAGCTGTCAATTCTTCCACTCTTTTTTCAAGATTTTTAGTTTCTTTGCGCTGGGTACGTAATTCCTCCTTTAACTCTGAGAAGTTTGATGGACTGAAGCCTTCTTCTCTCATCTCATCAAAATCATTCTCTGACCAGCTTTGATCCGTTGCTGGCGATGGGCTGTGCTCCTTTGCAGGAGGAGATGCACTCTTATTTTTTGAATTTCCAGCTTTTCTGCCCTGCTTTTTCCCCATCTTTTTGGTTTTATCTGTCTCTGGTCTTTGATGTTGCCCAGTTTTGAAACTCTGTCTTTGAAGAATCTGTGAGAGGATTTTTAGTGACGCCCAGAGGCTTGTGGTGAGCCAGGAAACGTGTTCCCATGAAACCTGCAAAGGAACTTTCTTAGCAACTGCTTTGCAATGTGTGTATTCGTCTCATAGAGGTAAATCATTCTTTGGATTGAGCAGGTTGAAGTCACTGTTTTTGTGGAATCTGAAGAAGGATATTTTGGAACGATCCCTAGAATAAGGGGAAGGAAATATCCTCAGGGAAAATCCAGAAGGATGCTTTCTGTGAAACTGCACTGTGTCGTCTTAATTCCTCTCACTCAGTTAAATCTCTCTTTTCGTGGAGCAGTTTACTAACCCTGTGTATTGTTAGCGTGTGATGGGATATTCAGGAGAACATTGACACTTACGGTGAAAAAGGAAATATATTCCGACCGATACTGGGAGATTTCTGAGGAGCTGCTTTGTGACGTGTCCATTTCACTCACAGTGTTACACCTCTCTTCTCATACGACCTCGGGAAACCCTTTTGTAGGAACAGGTACCAAGTGATATTTGGGAGCGTGTTGATGCCAATGGTGAAAAGGGAAATAGCCTCAGACAAAACCTGGAAGGAATCTTTCTAGGAAACTACTCTGTGATATGTGTAATCATCTAACGTAGACAAAGCTTTCCTTACATTACCCAGGTTGGAAAAAGTCATGGACAGATGCACGAAAGGACATTTAGTAGCAGATTCAGGACTACAGTGAAGAAGAAAATATCTTCAGATAAAAAGTGGAAAGAAGCTTTCTGTGAATCTGCTTTTTGCTATGTTTATTCATCTCATATTGATGAAGCTTTCCTTACATTACACAGCTTTTAAACTCCCTCGTGGATGGATCCGCAAAGGATATTTGGGATCACATATGGGTCTATGGTGAAATAGGAAATATAGTCAGATAAAAACTGGAGAGAAGCTTTCTGAGAAACTGGTTGGTGTTGTGTGTATTACACTCAGAGAGGCATAACTTTCTTCTCATAAGAGACAGTTTGGACACAGTTCCTGTAAAATTAAAGAGTGATATTCGGAGCACATTGAAGACTATAGTAAAAAGTGAAATGTCCTCCAATAAAAAAGAGAAAGAAGCACTCGAAGAAACTGCTCTGACAAGTCCATTCTTTTCACATGGTTAAATCTTACTCTACATTTCCCTGTTTGAAAGTCTGTCTCTGAGGGTTCTGTGAAGGGATTGTAAGTGGCATCCAGAGGTCTGTGTCGAACAAGGAAATATCTTCCTTCTAAAATTGGAGAGAAATTTTCTGCGCATCTCTTTTGTGATGTTTGTATTCATCTCATAGGATTAAATCGTTCTTTGGATAGAGCAGTTTGAAATCACTATTTCTGTGGAATCTGAGACAGGACATTTGTAAACGCTCTTTAGAATATCCTGAAAAAGAAATAACCTCAGAGAGAACCCAGAAGAAAGCCTTCTTTGAAACTGCTCTGTGTCACGTGCAATCTATTTACAAATCTAAGTTTCTCTGTTCATTGAGCAGCATCACAGCACTCTTTTTGTTTAGTATGAGAAGGTATATTCAGGAGCGCTTTGAGACTCACGGTGAGAAAGGAAACATCTTCAGACAGAAACTGGAGAGAAGCTTTCTGAGGAGCTGCTTTGGGATGTGTGCATTCCACTCACAGAAATATACCTTTCTTCTCCTAGAAGATTCCAGATCCCTTTTGGAGAAAAAGCTACCAAGAGACATTCGGGAGCATAGGGACGGCTATGGTGAAAAAGTAAATATCCTCAGACAAAAACTGGAAAGAAGATTCCTGTGAAACTGCCTTGGTTTAGACATATTCATTAATCTTGCATAGCTAAAACTTTTCTTATATTACGCAGTTTGGAAACTCCGTCATGCACGGATCTGCGAAAGGCCATTCGGGAGTACATTCAGGCCTACAGTGAAAGAGGAGATATCTTCAGATAAAAACTGCATAGAAGCTTTCTGAGAAACTTCTTTGTGATGTATGCATTCCACTCAGGGATTTATACCTCCTTTCTCAAAAGGCACTGTTTGAACAGTGTTCCCGTGAAACCAAAAAAGTGATATTTCGGAGTGCATTGAGGACTACGCCGAATATTGAAATATACCTAAATAAAATCAAGGAAGAACCGTTCCAAGAATCTGCTCGCTCATATGGGCATTCATTTCAGAAAGTTAATGCTTACTCTATGATGCCCAGTTTCAAAACTATTTTCCAAGGATCTGTGAGGAGTTTTTTATTGAAGCCCGGAGGCTTGTGGTGAGCCAGGAAATGTCTTCCGATGAAACCTGCAGAGAAACTTTCTTATCAACTGCTTTGCAATGTGTGTATTCGTCTGATAGAGGTAAATCATTCTTTGGATTGAGCAGCTTGAAATAATTGTTTTTGTGGAATCTGAGGAAGGACATTGTGAATGATCCTTAGAATACAAGGGGAAGAAATATCTTCAGGGAAAATCCAGAAGGAATCTTTCTGTGAAACTGCTCTGTTTCATCTTAATTCCTCTCACTCAGTTAAACCAAACTTTTCATGGAGCAGTTTACTAACCCTGTGTAGGTTTAGCGTGTCATGGGATATTCAGGAGCACATTGATGCTTACGATGAAAAAGGAAATATGTTCCGACCGATAGTGGGAGAAGATTTCCGAAGAACTGCTTTGTGACGTGTGCATTTCATTCACAGTGTTGTACCTCTCTTCTCATACAGCCTGGGGAACCCTTTTGGAGAAACAGGTACCAAGTTATATTCGGCAGCATGTTGATGCTGATGGTGAAAAGGGAAAGAGCCTCAGACCAAACCTGGAAAGAAGCTTTCTTGGAAACTACTCTGTGATATGTGTAATCATCTCACCTAGACAAAGCTTTTGTTACATTACGCTGGTTGGAAACGGTCATGGACGGATCCACTAAGGGACATTCTGGAGCAGATTCAGGACTATGGTGAAAAAGGAAGTATCTTCAGAAAAAAACCAGAAAGAAGCTTTCTGTGAATCTGCTTTTTGCTATGTTTATTCATCTCATATAGATGAAGCTTTCTTTATATTACGCACCTTGGAAACTCCCTCGTGGATGGATCCACGAAGGGATATTTGGGATGACATACGGGCCTATGGTGACATAGGAAATATAGTCAGATAAAAACTAGAGAGAAGCTTTCTGAGAAACTGGTTGGTGTTGTGTGCATTACACTCAGAGAGGTATAACTTTCTTCTCATAAGGCACAGTTTGAACACTGTTCCTGTAAAATTAAAGAGTGATATTTGGAGCACATTGAAGACTCTGGAAAAAAGTAAAATGTCACCCAATAAAAAACAGAAAGAAGGACTCAAAGAAACTACTCTCTGACAAGTCCATTCTTTTCACATGGTTAAATCTTACTCTACATTTCCCAGTTTGAAAGTCTGTCTCTGAGGTTCTGCAAAGGGATAGTAAGTGGCAACCGGAGGTCTGTGTCACACAAGGAAATGTCTTCCTTCTAAAATTGGAGAGGAGATATCTGCGCAACTCTTTTGTGATGTTTGTGTCCATGTCATAGAGTTAAGTCACTCTTCGGATTGAGCAGTTCAAAGTCACTGTTTCTGTCGAATCTGAGACAGGCCATTTGGAAATGCTCTTTAGAATATCCTGAAAAAGAAATAACCTCTGAGAAATACCAGAAGGAAGCTTTCTGTGAGACTGCTCTGTGTCACGTGAATTCTACTCACATAGTTAAGCTTCTCTTTTCATTGAGCAGTATCGTAACACTGTTTTTGTTTAGTCTGCAAAGGGATATTCTGGAGCACTTTGAGGCTTATGGTGAGAAAGGAAACGTCTTCGGATAGAAATTGGAGAGAAGCTTTCTGTAAGCTGCTCTGTGACGTGTGCATGTGACTCACAGAAATATAACTTTGTCCTCCTAGAGGATTCTGGAATCCCTTTCGGAGAAAGAGCTACCAAGAGACATTTGTGTGTATATGGAGGGCTATGGTAAAAAAGTAAATATCCTCAGCCAAAAACTGAAAAGAAGGTATCTGTAAAACTGCTTTGTGTTAGATATATTTATTCACCTCGCATAGTTAAAACTTTTCTTATATTATGCAATTTGGAAATTCCGTCATGCATGGAACCGCAAAGGCACATTTGGGTGCACATTGAGGCCTATGGTGAAAGAGGAGATATCCTAAGATAAAAACTGGATAGAAGCTTTCTGAGAAACTACTTTGTGATATATGCATTCCACTCAGGGAGTTATACCTCGTTTCACACAAGGCAGCGCTTGAACACTATTCCTGTGAAATGTAAAAAGTGATATTTCAGAGTGGAATGTGGACTATGGTGAATAGGGAAATATACTGAAATAAAATCGAGGAATAGGTGTTCCAAGAACCTGCTCTCTGATATGTGCATTTACTTCACAGAGTTAATGCTTACTCTATGTTGCCCAGTTTCAAAACTCTCTCTTTGAAGAATCTGTGTAGGGATATTTATTGACATCCGGAGGGTTCTGGTGAGCAAGGAAATGTCTTCCGATGAAACCTGCAGAGAAACATTCTGAGCAACTGATTTGCAATGTGTATTTTCGTCTTATAGAGTTAAACCATTCTTTGGATTGAGCAGCTTGAAATCAATGTTTTTTGGAATCTGAGGAAGGACATTTGGGAATGATCCTTAGAAAATGGAGAAAGATATATCCTCACATAAAATCCAGAAGGAAGCTTTCTGTGAAACTGCTCTGTGTCATCTTAATTCCGCTCACTCAGTTGAGCCTCTCTTTTCATTGAGCAGTTTTCTCACCCTGTGTGTATTTAGCGTGTGATGGGATATACAGGAGCACTTTGAGGCTTACGGGGAAAAAGGAAATATGCTCAGAACGAAACTCTAGAGAAGATTTCCGAGGAACTGCATTGTGACGTGTGCATTTGACTCACAGTGTTATACCCCTCTCCTCATGAAGCATCAGGGAAACCCTTTTGGAGAACCAGGTACCAAGTGATATTGAGGAGTATGTTAATGCCGATGGTGATGAGGGAAATATCCTTAGACAAAAACTGGAAAGAAGCTTTCTAGGAAATGACTCTGTGATATGTGTAATCACCTCACATAGATAAAGCTTTCTGTACATTACGCAGCTTAAAAATTTTCTTTATTATTATTATTATTATTATACTTTAAGTTCTAGGTGCATAATGTGCAGGTTTGTTACATATGTATATCTGTGCCATGTTGGTGTGCTGCACCCATCAACTCGTCAGCACCCATCAATTCATCATTTATATCAGGTATAACTCCCCAATGCAATCCCTCCCCCCTCTCCCTCCCCATGATAGGCCCCAGTGTGTGATGTTCCCCTTCCTGAGTCCAAGTGAACTCATTGTTGAGTTCCCACCTATGAGTGAGAACATGCGGTGTTTGGTTTTCTCTTCTTGTGATAGTTTGCTAAGAATGATGGTTTCCAGCTGCATCCATGTCCCTACAAAGGACGCAAACTCATCCTTTTTTCTGGCTGCATAGTATTCCATGGTGTATATGTGCCACATTTTCTTAATCCAGTCTGTCACTGATGGACATTTGGGTTGCATGGATGGATCCACAAATGAACATTCGGGAACAAATTCAGGACTATGGTGAAAAAGGAAGTATCTTCATGTAAAAACTGGAAAGAAGCTTTCTGTGAATCTGTTTTTTGCTATGTTTATTCATCTCACCAAGATGAAGGTTTCATTATATTACACAGCTTGGAATCTCCCTCGTGGATGCATCCACGAAGGGTTATTTGGGATCACATGCGGGCCTATAGTGAAATGGGAAATATAGTCAGATCAAAACGGAAGAGAAACTTTCTGTGAAACTGCTTGGTGAACGGTGCATTCCTCTCAGGGAGTTATAACTTTCTTCACATAAGGCACAATTTGAACACTGTTCCTGTAAAATCAAAAGAGTGATATTCGGAGCACATTGAAGTCTCCGCAAAATTGAAATGCCCAGTAAAAAACAGAAAGAAGCACTCGAAGAAACTGCTCTCTGAAATGTCCATTTTTACACACGGTTAAAGCGTACTCTACATTTCCCAGTTTGAAAGTCACTTTTAAGGGTTCTGTGAAGGGATAGTAGGTGGCAACTGGAGGCCTGTGTCAAGCAAGAAAATGTATTCCATCGAATATTTGAGAGAAGATTTCTGTGCAAATTGCTTTTTGTTAGATATATTTATTCATCTCACATAGTTAAAACTTTTCTTATATTACGCAGTTTGGAAACTCCGTAATGCATGGATCCTCAAAGAAACATTCTGGAGCACATTCAGGCCTACGGTGAAAGAGGGGATATCTTCAGATAAAAAGTGAAGTGAAGCTTTCCAAGAAACGACTTTGTGATGTATGCATTCCACTCAGGGAGATATACCTCTTTTCTCACAAGGCAGTGTTTGAACACTGTTCCTCTGAAACTCAAAAAGTGATATTTCAGAGTGCACTGAGGACTATGGCATATAATGAAATATACCGAAATAAAATCGAAGAAGAAGAGTTCAAAGAATCTGCTCTCTGATATGTGCATTCACTTCGCAGAGTTAGTGCTTACTCTGTATTACCCTGTTTCGAAATTCTGTCTTTGAAGGATCTGTTAAGGGATATTTAGTGGTGCCTGGAGGCTTGTGGTGAGCAAGGAAACGTCTTCTGATGACACCTGCAGAGAAACTTTCTGAGCAACTGCTTTGCGATGTGTGCATTCGTCTGATAGAGTTAATCCGTCCTTTGGATTGAACAGCTTGAAATCACTGTGTTTGTGGAATCTGAGGAAGGACATTTGGGAACGATCCTTAGAACATGGAAAAAGAAATATCCTCAGGTAAAATCCAGAAAGAAGCTTTCTGTGAAACTGCTCTGTGTCATCTTAATGGCTGTCACTCAAATAAGCCCTTCTTTTCATTGAGCAGTTTTCTAACCCTGTGTTTGCTTAGCGTGTGACGGAATTTTCGGGAGCAATTTGAGGCTTCTGTTGGAAAAGGAACTATGTTCAGACCAAAGCTGGAGAGAAGCTCTCCGAGGAACTGCCTTGTGACGTGTGCATTCCACTCACAGTGTTATGCATCTCTTCTCATACAGCATCGGTGAAACCCTTTTGGAGAAACAGGTACCAATTGGTATTCGGGAGCATGTTGGTGCCGATGGTGAAAAGGGAAATAGCCTCAGAATAAAAGTGGAAAAAACTTTCTAGGAAAATACTCTGTGATATGTGTAATCATCTCAAATAGATAATGGCTTCTTTACATTGTGCAGCTTGGAAACTTTCATTAACGGATCCATGAAGGGACCTTCGGAAGCTCCTTAGGGACTATGGTGAAAAATGAAATATCTTCCGATCAGAAAGGGAAAGAAGCTTTTTGTGATTCTCCTTTTGGTCTGTTTATTCATCTCACATAGATGAAGCTTTCTTTACATTGCACAGATTGGAAACTCCCTCATGGATGGATCCACGAAGGGATATTTGGGATCACATTCGGGCCTATAGTGAAATAGGAAATACAGTCAGATCAAAACGGGAGAGAAGATTTCTGTGAAACTGCTTCGAGACGGGTGCATTCCTCTCAGGGAGTTAAAACTTTCATCTCATAAGGCACAATTTGAACACTGTTCCTGTAAATAAAAATTGTGATATTCGGAGCACTTTGAAGTCAATGGCAAAGTTGAAATGTCCAATAAAAAAACAGAAAGAAGCACTCGAAGAAACTGCTCTCTGACATGTCCATTTTTACACAGGGTTAAATCAGTCTTTGAGAGTTCTGCGAAGGGATAGTAAGTGGAAACCGGAGGCCTGTGTCAAGCAAGGAAATGCCTTCTATTGAATATTTCACAGAAGCTTTCTGCACAACACTTTTGTGACGTGTGTGTTCACCTCACAGAGTTAAATCATTCTTTGGATTGAATAGTTTGAATTCAGTGTTTCTGTGGAATCTGAGAAAGGACATTTGGAAACCCTCTTTAGAATATTCTGAAAAGGAAATAACCTCAGAGAAAAATCAGAAGGAAGCATTCTGTGAGTCTGCTCTGGTCATGTGAATTCTGCTCAAACAGTTAAGCTTCTCTTTTCATTGAGCAGTATCATAACACTGTTCTTGTTTAGTCTGTGAAGGGATAGTCAGGAGTGCTTTGAGATTTACGGTGAGAAAGGAAACGTCTTCAGACAGAAACTTGAGAGAAGCTTTCTGAGGAGCTGCTTTGTGACGTGTGCATTCCACTCACAGAATTCCACTGACAGAATGACGTGTGCACTACACTCCCAAAATGACGTGTGAATTCCACTCACCATTCTTCTCCTGGAGGATTCTGGAATCCTTTTTGGAGAAAAATCTACCAAGAGACATTTGGGAGTATAGGGATGGCTATGGTGAAAAAGGAAATATCTTCATACAAAAACTGGAAAGAAGATTTCTGTGAATCTGCTTTGTGTTTGATGTATTTATTCATCTCACATAGTTAAAACTTTTCTTCTATTACTCATTTTGGAAACTCTGTCATGCACGCATCCACGAAGGGACATTCGGGAGCACATTCAGGCCTACGGTGAAAGAGTGGAGAGAAGCTTTCTGAGAAAAGACTTTATGATGTATGCATTCCACTCAGGGAGTTATACCTCCTTTCTCACAAGGCAGTGTTTGAACACTGTTCCTGTGAAACCAAAAATGTAATATTTTGGAGCCATTGAGGACTATGGCGAATAGTGAAATATACTGAGATAAAATCGAGGAAGAAACGTTACAAGAATCTGCTCTCTGATATGTGAATTCATTTCACAGATTTAATGCTTCCTGTATGTTGCCCAGTTTCGAAACTCTGTCTTTGAAGGATCTGTGAAGGGATATTTAGTGAGGACTAGTGGTTTGTGGTGAGCAAGAAAACGTCTTCCAATGAAACCTGCAGAGAAACTTTCTGAGCAAGAGCTTTGCGATGGGTGTATTCGTCTTTTAGAGTTAAACAGTTCTTTAGATCTAACAGTTTGAAATCACTGTTTTGTGGAATCTGAGGAAGTATATTTGGAACGATCCTTAAAAAATGGAGAATAAAATATCGTCTGGTAAAATGCTGAAGAAAGCTTTTTGTGAAACTGCTCTGTTTCGTCTTAATGGCTCTCACTCAGTGAAGCCCGTCTTTTCATTGAGCAGTTTTCTATCCCTGGGTATGCTTAGCGTGTGATGGAATATTCGGGAGCACTTTGAGGAATAAGGTGAAAAAGGAAATATGTTCAGACCAAAACTGGAGAGAAGCTTTCCAAGGAACTGCCTTGTGACATCTGCATTACACTCACAGTGTTATACCTCTCTTCTCATACAGTGTCGCAGAAACCCTTTTGGAGAATCAATACCAAGTGATATTCGGGAGCATGTTGATGCCGACGGTGAAAAGGGAAAAAGCCTCAGACTAAAACTGGAAAAACCTTTCTAGGAAACTACTCTGTGATATGTGTAATCATCACACATAAATAATGCTTTCTTTGCATTACTCAGCTTGGCAACTGTCATGGACGGATCCACCAATGGAACTTCGGGAGCACTTTGAGGACTATGGTGAAAAACGAAATATCTTCAGATTAGAATGGGAAAGAAGCTTTCTCTGAATCTACTTTTTGCTATGTTTATTCATCGCACATAGATGAATCTTTCTTTACATTACACAGCTTGGAAACTCCCTCATGGATGCATCCACGAAGGGATATTTGGGATCACATTCGGGCCTATAGTGAAATAGGAAATATAGTCAGATCAAAAAGGAGAGAAGCTTTCTGAGAAACTGCTTGGTGACGTGTGCATTCCACTCAAAGTGTTATAACTTTATTCTCATAAGGCACAATTTGAACACTGTTTTTGTAAAACCAAAAGAGTGATATTTGGAGCACATTGAAGACTATGGCAAAATTGAAAGGTCCAATAAAAAACAGAAAGAAGCACTTGAAGAAACTGCTCTATGACAGGTCCATTTTTACACAGGGTTAAAACTTACGCTACATTTCCAAGTTTGAAAGTCTGTCTTTGAGGGTAGTGCGAAGGGATAGTAAGTAGCAACTGGAGGCCTGTGTCGAGCAAGGAAATGTCTTCCATCGAATATATGAGAGAAGTTTTCTGTGAAACTCTTTTGTGAAGTTTGTACTTATGTCATAGAGTTAAATCATTCTTTGGATTGACTAGTTTGAAATCACTGTTTCTATGGAATCTGAAAAAGTACATTTGGAAACTCTCTTTAGAATATCCTGTAAAAGAAATAACCTCAGAGTGATACCAGAAGGAAGCATTCTCTGAAACTGCTCTGTGTCACATGAATTTCACTCAAAGAGCTTAGCTTCTCTTTTCATTGAGCAGCATCATAACACTGCTTTTGTTTAGTCTGTGAAGGGATGTGCAGGAGCGCTTTCAGGCTAACGGTGAGAAAGGAAACGTTTTCAGATAGAAACTGGGGAGAAGCTTTCTGAGGAGCTGCTTTTGTGACGTGTGCATTCCACTCACAGAATTCCACTCACAGAATGACGTGTGCATTCCACTCACAGAATGCCATGTGTATTCCACTCCCCTTTCTTCTCCTAGAGGATTCTGGATTCGCTTTTTGAGAAAAATCTACCAAGAGACATTCGGGAATACAGGGATGGCTATGTAGAAAAAGGAAATATCCTCAGACAAAAACCTGAAAGAAGATTTCTGTGAAACTGCTTTGTGTTATGTGTATTTATTCATATCTCGTAGTTAAAACTTTTCTTATATTATGCAATTTGGAAACTCCATCATGCACGGACACGTGAAGGAATATTTAGGATAGCATTCAGGCCTAAGGTGAAACAGGAGATATCTTCAGATAAAAATTGGATGGAAGCTTTCTGAGAAACGACTTTGTGTTGTATGCATTCCACTCAGGGAGTTACACCTCTTTTCTCACAAGGCAGTGTTTGAACACTGTTCCAGTGAAACCCAAAAGTGATATTTCGGAACGCATTGGGGACTATGGCAAATAGTGAAATATACTGAAATAAAATAGAGGAAGAAGCGTTACAAGAATCTGCTCTCTGATATGTGCATTCACTTCACAGAGTTAATGCTTCCTGTATGTTGCCCAGTTTCAAAACTCTGTCTTTGAAGGATCTGTGAAGGGATATTTAGTGACGCCTGGAGGTTTGCGGTGAGCAAGGAAACATCTTCCGATGAAACCTGCAGAGAGACTTTCTGACCAACTGCTTTGTGGTGTGTGTATTTGTCTCATAGAGTTAAACGTTTTCTTGCATTGAACAGCTTGAAAACACTGTTTTTGTGGCATCTGAGGAAGGACAATTGGGAACGATCCTTAGAAAATGGAGAAAGAAATATCCTCAGGTGAAATCCAGATGGAAGCTTTCTGTGAAACTGCTCTGTGTCGTCTTAGAGGCTCTCACTCATTAAGCCTCTTTTTTCATTGAGCAGTTTTTAACCCTGCGTATGCTTAGTGTGTGATGGGATATTCGGGAGCACTTTGAGGCTTAAGGTGAAAAAGGAAATATGTTCAGACGAAAACTGAAGAGAAGCTTTCCAAGGAACTGCTTTGTCTCATGTGCATTCCAGTCAGAGTGTTATACCTCTCTTCTCACACAGTGTCAGGGAATCTCTTTTGAAGGAACAGGTACCAAGTGATATTCGGGAGCATGTTGATGCAGATGGTGAAAAGGGAAAGAGCCTCAGAGAAACACTGGAAAGAAGCTTTCTAGGAAACTACTCTTTGATATGTGTAATCATCTCTCATAGATAAAGCTTTCTTTACATTATGCAACTTGGAAACTGTCATGGACAGATCCAGGAAGGGAATTTCGGGAGCACATTCAGGACTGTGGTGAAAAAGGAAATTGATTAAGATAAAAACTGGGAAGAAGTTTTCTGTGAATCTGCTTTTTGCTATGTTTATTGTTCTCACAGTGAGGAAGCTTTCTTTACATTATGCAACTTGGAAACTTCCTCTTGGATGGATCCGCGAAGGGATATTTGGAATCACATTCAGGCCTACGCTGAAATAAGTAATATAGTCAGATAAATACTGGAGAGCAGCTTTCTCAAAAGGCACAATTTGAACACTCTTCCCATAAAATCAAGAAAGTGATATTCAGAGCACATTGAAGACTAGGACAAAATTCAAATCTCCAATAAATAACAGAAAGAAGCACTCGAAGAAACTGCTCTCTGACATGTCCATTTTTACACAGGGTGAAAGCTTACTCTACATTTCCCAGTTAGAAAGTCGGTCTTTGAGGGTTCTCTGAAGGGATAGTAAGTGGCAACTGGAGGCCTGTATCGAGCAAGGAAATGCCTTCCGTCGAATATTTGAGAGAACCTTTCTGCACAACACTTTTGTGAAGTTTGTGTTCATCTAATAGAATTAAATCATTCTTTGGATTGAGTAGTCTGAAATCCCTGTTTCTGTGGAATCTGAGAAAGGACATTTGGAAACGCTCTTTAAAATATCCTGAAAAAGAAATAACCTCAGAGAGAAAACAGAAGGAAGCTTTCTCTGAAACTGCTCTGTGTCACGTGAATTTCACTCAAAGAGCTAAGCTTCTCTTTTCCTTGATCAGCATCATAACACTGTTTCTGTTTAGTCTGTGAAGGGATATTCAGGAGTGCTTTCAGGTTTACGGTGACAAAGGAAACATCTTCAGATAGAAACTGGAGAGAAGGTTTCTGAGGAGCTGCTTTGTGACATGTGCATTCCACGCACAGAATTACACTCACAGAATGAAGTGTGCATTCCAATCAAAGAATGACATGTGCATTCCTCTCACCTTTCTTCTCCTAGAGGATTCTGGAATCTTTTTTGGAGAAAAAGGTACTATCTGTATACATTCGGGAGTATACGGATGGCAATGGTGAAAAAGGAAATATCCTCAGACAAAAACTGGAAAGAAGATTTCTGTGAAACTGCTTTGTGTTAGATGTATTTACTCATCTCACACAGTTACAACTTTTCTTATATTACACAGTTTGGAAACTCCGTCATGCACGGATCCGTGGAGGGATATTTGGAAGCACATGCAGGCCTACGGTGAAAGAGGAGATATCTACAGATAAAAAGTGGATAGAAGCTTTCTGAGAAACGACTTTGTGATGTATGCATTCCACTCAGGGTGTTATACCTCTTTTCTCACAAGACAGTGTTTGAAAACTGTTCCTGTGAAACCAAAAAGTGATATTTCGGGGGGCATTGAGGACTATATCGAATAGTGTAATATACCGAAATAAAATCGAGGAAGAATCGTTCCAAGAATCTGCTCTCTGATATGTGCATTCACTTCAAAGAATTAATGCTTATTCTATGTTCCCCAGTTTCGAAACTCTGTCTTTGAAGGATCTGTGAAGGGATATTTAGTGATGCCCAGAGGCTTCTGGTGAGCAAGGAAACGTCTTCCAATGAAACCTGCACAGAAATGTTCTGAGCAACGGCTTTATGATGTGTGTATTCGTCTCTTAGAGTTCAATCGTTCTTTGGTTTGAACAGCTTGAAATCACTGTTTTTTTCGAATCTGAGGAAGACATTTGGGAATGATCCTTAGAACATGGAGAAAGATATATCCTCGAGTAAAATCCAGAAGGAGGCTTTCTGTTAAGCTGGTCTGTGTCATCTTAATGGCTATCACTCAGTTAAGCCCGTCTTTTCATTGAGCAGTTTTCTAACCCTGTGTATGCTTAGCGTGTGACGTGATATTCGGTAGTACTTTGAGGATTATGGTGAAAAAGGAAATATGTTCAGAACAAAACTGGAGGGAAGTTTTCCGAGGAACTGCCTTGTGACGTGTGCATTCCACTCACAGTGTTATACCTCTCTTCTCATACAGCATCGGGGAAACCCTTTTGGAGAAACAGGTAACAAGTAATATTCGCTAGCATATTGATGCCGATGGCGAAAAGGGAAATAGCCTCAGACTAAAAATGGGAAAGCTTTCTAGGAAACTACTCTGTCGTATGTGTAATCATCTCACATAGGTAATGCTTTCTTTACATTACACAGCTTGGAAACGGTCATGGACAGATTCATGAAGGGACCTTCCGCAGCACCTTCAGGACTATAGTGAGAAACGAAATATCTTCAGATAAAAACGGGAAAGAAGCTGTCTCTGAATCTGCTTTTTGCTATGTTCATTCATCTCACATAGATGAAGCTTTCTTTACATTACACAGCTTGGAAACTCCCTCGTGGATGGATCTGCAAAGGGATATTTGGGATCACAATCAGACCTTTAGTGAAATGGGAAATATAGTAATATCAAAACATGAGAGAAGCTTTCAGAGAAACTGCTTGGTGACGTGTGCATTCCACTGAGGGAGTTATAACTTTCTTCTCATAAGGCACAATTTGAACACTATTACTGTGAAACCAAAAGAGTGATATTCCGAGCACCTTGAAGACTATGGCAAAATTGAAATTTCCAATAAAAAGCAGAAAGAAGCACTTGAAAAAACTACTCTCTGACGTGTCCATTTTTACACAGGGTTACAGCTTACTCTACATTTTCCAGTTTCAAAGTCGGTCTTTGAGGGTTCTGCAAAGGGATAGTTAGTGATTTGCTTTCTAGGAAACTGATTTGCTTTCTAAGAAACTGATTTGCTTTCTAGGAAACCGATTTGCTTTCCAGGCTTACCAGGGTGAGTATTAAAGGACCAGCGAGGAGACAAGGCTAAGAGCAAAACGGCAAATTAATATTTTTGGTCAGCCAGTTTAGTGGGGAGGGTTGAGGTCCATCGATCGATGGCAGGGGAGGCCGGGGGAGGCACCCAGTGGTGCTCTCTGGCAATGTTCCTAAAACAGTCCCGACAGGAGTGGGGGCTGAGGAAGTTCGCGCAGCACACCAACTGGGAGGGGATTTTATGTCCTCGGATGGGAGTGGGAGGGCAGTGGGCGGGACATAGGTGGGTCGGGGGCCGGGCAGTAGGTGTGGCTAGGCGGCTTCCAGTTATTCTCTGTTGGAGGTCTGGTTGTGCCTGTGCAGTCGACCCGTGTTTATACCGGGTGCGGGAATGCTGACGGTGAAGAACCCGGAAATGTGCCATCTTACGTCTATTCGTCCAAACAGTATGTGGCAACCAGAGGCCTGCATCGAGCAAGGAAATGTCTTGCATCAAATATTTGAGAGAAGTTTTCTGGGCAACTCTTTGGTGAAGTTTGTGCTGATGTCATAGAGTTAAATAATTGTTTGAATTGTGTAGTTTGAAATCACTGTTTCTGTGGAATCTGAGAAAGGGCATTTGGAAATTCTCTTTAGAATATCCTGAAAAAGAAATAACCTCAGAGAGAAACCAGAAGGAAGCTTTCTGTGAACCTGTTAATTGTCACGTGAATTCCGCTCACACAGTTAAGCTTCTCTTTTCATTGAGCAGTATCATAACACTGTTTTTGTTTAGTCTGCAAAGGGATATTCAGGAGCGCTTTGAGGGTTATTGTGAGAAAGGAAACGTCTTCAGATAGAAACTGGAGAGAAGCTTTCTGAAGAGATGCTTTGTGACGTGTGCATTCCACTCACAGAATGACGTGTGTATTCCACTCACCTTTCTTCTCCTAGAGGATTCCAGAATCCCTTTTGGAGACAAAGCTACAAAGGGACATATGGGAGTACAGGGACGGCTATGGTGAAAAAGGAAATATCCTCAGACAAAAACTGAAAAGAAGATTTCTGTGAAACTGCTTTGTGTTAGATATATTTATTCATCTCGCATAGTTAAAACTTTTCTTATATTACGCAGTTTTGAAACTCCATCATGCACGAATCCGTGAAGGGACATTCAGGAGCACATTCAGTCCTGTGGTGAAAGAGGAGATATCTTCAGAAAAACTGGATGGAATCTTTCTGATAAACAAATTTGTGATGTATACATTCCACTCAGGGTGTTATATCTCTTTTCTCACAAGGCAGGGTTTGAACACTGTTCCTGTGAAACCGAAAAAGTGATATTTTGGAGCGCATTGAGGACTATGGCAAAGAGTGAAATAGACTGAAATAAAATCGAGGAAGGAGCGTTCCAAGAATCTGTTCTCTGATATGTGCATTCACTTGGCAGAGTTAATGCTTACTCTATGTTGCCCACTTTCACAATTCTGTCTTAGAAGAATCTGTAAAAGGATATTAGTGATGCCTGGAGGCTTGTGGTGAGCAAGGAAACGTCTTCCAATGAATCTGGCCGAGAAACTTTCTCAGCAACTACTTAGTGATGTGTGTATTCCTCTCATAGAGTTAAACCACTCCTTTGGTGCGCAGCTTGAAATCATTATTTCTTTGGAATCTGAGGAAGAATATTTGGGAACGATCCTTAGATTATGGAGTAAGAAATACCCTCAGGAGAAATCCAGTAGGAAGCTTTCTTTGAAACTGCTCTGTGACGTCTTAATTCCTCTCTCTCAATTAAGTCCATCGTTTCATTCAGCAATTTTCTAACCCTGTGTATGATTAGCGTGTGATAGGATACTCAGGAGCACTTGGAGGCATACGGTGAAGAAGGAAATATGTTCAGACCACACTTGAGAGAAGCTTTCCGAGGAACTGCTTTGTGACGTGTGCATTCCACTCACAGTGTTATACCTCTCTTATCATATAGCATCAAGGAAATATTTTTGGAGGAACAGGAACCAAGTGATATTCGGAAGTATGTTGATGTCAATGGTGAAAAGGGAAATAGCCTCGACAAATCCTGGAAAGGAGCTTTCTAGGTAACTACTCTATGATATGTGTAATCATTTCACATAGATAAAGCTTTCTTTACATTACACAGCTTGGAAACTGTCATGGATGGAACCACGAAGGGACCTTCAGGAACACAGTCAGGATGACAGAGTAAAAGGAAATATCTTCAGATAGAAACTGGAAAGAAGCTTTCTGTGAATCTGCTTCTTGCTATGTTTATTCATCTCAAATAGGTGAAGCTTGCTCTACATTACACAGCTTGGAAAATCTCTCATGGATGGATCTGTGAAAGGATATTTGGCATCAAATTCAGGCCTATGATGAAACAGGAAATATAGTCAGATAAAAACTGAAGAGAAGCTTTCTGAGAGACTGCTTGGTGATGTGTGCATTCCACTCAGGGAGTTATAACATTCTTCTCATAAGGCACAGTTTGAAGACTGCTCCTGCAAAACCAAAAGAGTGATATTCTGCGCATATTTGAGACGATGGCAAAAGGTGAAATGTCGTTCAATAAAAAACAGAAAGAAGCACTCAAAGAAATATCTCTCTGACATGTCCATTCTTTTCACAGGGTTAACGATTACTCTCCATTTCCCAGTTTGAAAGCCTGTCTTTGAGGGTTCTGCGAAGGGATACTAAGTGGCAATCCGAGGCCTGTGTTGAGCAAGGAAATGTCTTCCATCGAAAATTGGAGAGAAACTTCCTGCGCAACTGTTTTGTAATGTTTGTATTCATCTCATAGAGTTAATTCATTCTTTGGATTGAAGAGTTTGAAATCACTGTTTCTGGGGAATCTGAGAAAGGAAATTTGGAAACGCTCTTTAGAATATCCAGAAAAAAAATATCCTCAGAGAAAAACCAGAAAGAAGCTTTCTGTGAAATTGCGCTATGTCACGTGAATTCTGCTCACACAGTGAAGCTTCTCTTTTCAATGAGGAGTATCAAAACACAGTTTTCATTTACTCTGAGAGGGGATATTCAGGAGCACTTTGAGACTCACGGAAAGAAGGGAAAAGTCTTCAGATAGAAACTGGAGAGAAGCTTTCTGAGGAGCTGCTTTATGATGTGTGCATTGCACTCTCAGAAATATACTTTTCTTCTCCTAGAGGATTCCGGAATTTCTTTTGGAGACAAAGCTACCAAGAGACATTCGGGAGTGTAGGTATGGCTCTGGTGAAAAAGGAAATATCCTCAGATAAAAACTGGAACTAATATTTCTGTGAACCTGCTTTGTGATAGATATGTTTATTCATCTCGACTGGTTAAAACATTTCTTATATTATGCAGTTTGGAAACCACGTCATGCATGGCTCCGCGAAGGGACATTCGGGTGCTCATTCAGGGCTATGGTGAAAGAGGAGATATCTTCAGATGAAAACTGGATAGAAGCTCTCTGAGAAAGTACTTTGTGACGTATATGCATACCTCTCAGGATGTATACCTCTTTTCTCACAAGGCAGTGTTTGAACACTGGTCCTGTAAAGCCGAAAAGGTGATATTTTGGAGCACATTGAGGACTATGGCGAATAGGGAAATATACTTAAATAAAATCAAGAAACAAGCATTCCAAGAATCTGCTCTCTGATATGTGAATTCACTTCACAGAGTTAATGGTTACTATGTTTCCCAATCTCGAAACTCTGTCTTTGAAGAATCTGTGAAGGGATATTTAGTGACGCCTGGAGGCTTGTGGTGAGCAAGCTAACGTCTTCCGATGAAACTTGCAGAGAACATTTCTGAGAAACCGCTTTGCAATGTGTGTATTTGTCTCATAGAGTTAAACCATTGTTGTATTGAGCAGCTTGAAATCACTGTTTTTGTGGCATCTGCGGAAGGACATTTCAGGACAATCCTTAGAATATGGAGAAACAAATATCCTCTGGTAAAACCCAGAAGGAAGCTTTCTGTGAAACTGCTCTGTGTCGACTTAATTCCTCTCGCTGAGTTAAGCCTCTCCTGTCATTGAGCAGATTTCTGACCCTGTGTATGTTTATAGTGTGATGGAATATTCAGGAGCACTATGAGCCTTACGGTGAAAAAGGAATTATGTACAGAGTGAAACTGGAGAGAGGCATTCCGAAGAACTGCACTGTGTCTTTTGCATTCCATTCCCAGTCTTATACCTCTCTTCGCAGACAGTGTCAGGGAATCCATTTGGGAGAAAAGGTGCCTAGTGATATTCGGGAGCATGTTGATGCCAATGGGGAAAAGGAAAATAGCCTCAGACAAAAACTGGAAAGAAGCTTTCTAGGAAACTACTCTGTGATATGTGTAATCATCTCACATAGATAAAGCTTTTTTACATTACGCAGCTTGGAAACTGTCATGAACGGGTCCACGAAAGGACCTTCGGGAGTACATTCAGGACTATGCTGAAAAAGGAAATATCTTCAGATAGAAACTGGAAGGAGGATTTCTGCGAATCAGCTTTTTGCTATGTTTATTCATCTCACATAGATGAAGCTTTCTTTACATTATGCTGCTTGGAAACTCCCTCATGGATGGATCCGCAAAGGGATATTTGGGATCACATTCGGGCCTTTGGTGAAACAGGAAGTATAGTCAGCTAAAAACTGGAGAGAATCTTTCTGAGAAACTGCTTCGTGATGTGTGCATTCCACTCAGGGAGTTATAACTTTCTTCTCATAAGGCACAGTTTGAACACTGTTCCTGTAATACCAAAAGAGTGATATTTGGATCATATTGAAGAATGTAGTAAAAAGTGAAATGTCGTCAAGTGAAAAACAGAAAGAAGCACTTGAAGAAACTGCTTTCTGTTATGTCCATTCTTATCAGAGGTTTAAAGCTCACTCTACATTTCCCAGTTTCAATGTCGGTGTTTGAGGGTTCTGCAAAGGGATAGTAAGTGACAACAGGAGGCCTGTGTTAAACAAGGAAATATCTTCCATCAAAAATCGGAGAGAATCTTTCTGTGTAACTCTTTTGAGATGTATGTATTCATCTCATAGAGTTACATCATTCTTTGGATTGAGCAGTTTGAAATCACTGTTTCTGTGGAATCTGAGAAAGGACATTTGGAAACGCTCTTTAGAATATCTTGAAAACAAAAAACCTCAGAGAAAAACAAGAAGGAAGCTTTCTGTGAATCTGCTCTGTGCAACGTGAATTCCGCTCGCACAGTTAAGCTTCTCTTTTCACTGAGTAGTATCATAACACTGTTTTTGTTTAGTCTGTGAAGGGATATTCAGGATTACTTTCAAGGTTACAATGAGAAAGGAAACGTCTTAGATAGAAACTGAAGAAAAGCTTTCTGAGGAGCTGCTTTGTGACGTGTGCATTCCACTCACAGAAGTATACATTTCCTCTCATAGAGGATTCCGGAATCCCTTTCGGAGAAAAAGGTACCAAGAGACATTAGGGAGTACAGGGTCACCTGTGGTGAAAAAGGAAATATCCTCAGAAATAAAATGGAACGAAGATTTCTGTAAATCTGCTTTGTGTTACATATAATTATTCATGTCGCATAGTCAAACGTTTTCTCATATTGTGCAGTTTGGAAACTCTGTCTGGCACAGATCCATGAAGGGACATTTGGGAGCACATTCAGGCTTACAGTGAAAGAGGAGATATCTTCATATTAAAACTGGATAGACGCTTTCTGAGAAATTACTTTGTGATGTAGGCATTCCACTCAGGGAGTCATACCTCTTTTCTCACAAGGCAGCATTTGAACACTGTTCCTATGAAACCGAAAAAGTGCTATTTCAGGACGCATTGATGACTATTGGGAATAGTGAAATATACAGAAATAAAATCGAGGAAAAAGCGTTCCAGGAATCTGCGCTCTGATGTGTGCATTCACTTCAAAGTGACAATACTTACACTGTTTCCCAGTTTCGGTACTCTGTCCTTGAAGGATCTGTGAAGCAATATTTAGTGACTCCCAGAGGCTTGTGGTGAGCAAGAAAACGACTTCCGATGAAACCTGCAGATAGACTTTGTGAGCAACTGCTTTGCAAAGTGTGTATTCGTTTCCTAGAGTTCAACCATTCTTTGTATTGAGCACCTTGAAATCACTGTTTTGGTGGCATCTGAGGAAGGACATTTGGGAACAATCCATTGAATATGGGAAAAGTAATATGCTCAGGAAAAATCCAGTAGGAAGCTTTCTGTGAAACTGCTCTCTGTCATCTTAATTCCTGTCGCTCAGTTAAGCCTCTCTTTTCATTGAGCAGTTTTCTAACCCTGTGTATGTTTAGCGTGTGATGGGATATTTGGAGCACTCTGAGGCTTACGGTGAAAAAGGGAACATGTTCCTACCGAAACTGCAGAGAAGCTTTCCTAGGAACTGCTTTCTGATGTGTGCATTCCATTCACAGTCTTATATCTCTCTTCTCATACAGAGTCGGGGAAACCTTTTCAGAGGAAAGGTGCCTAGTGATATTTGGGAGCATGTTGATGCCAATGGTGAAAAGGGAAATAGCCTCAGACAAAAACAGGAAAGAAGCCTTCTAGGAATCTACTCTGTGATATGTGTAATCATGTCATGGAGATAAAGCTGTTTTTTGATGTTTGTATTCACCTAACCAACAATAGTGTTATGATACTCCTCAATGAAAAGAGAAGCTTAACTGTGTGGGCGGAATTCACGTGACACAGAGCAGTTTCACAGATACCTGCCTTCTGGTTTCTCTCTGCAGTTATTTCTTTTTCAGCATATTCTAAAGAGCATTTCCGAATGTTCTTTCTCAGATTCCACAGAAACAGTGATTTCCATCTACTCAATCTAAAGGATGATTTAACTTATGAGATGAGCACAAACTTCACAAAAGCATTGCACACAAAGCTTCCCTCAAGTATTAGATGGAAGACATTTCCTTGCTTGACACAGGCCTCTGGTTGCCACTTACTGTCCCTTCCCTGAACCCTCAAAGACCGACTTTCAAACTGGGAAATGTAGAGAAAGCTTTAACTCTGTGTAAAAATGGACATATCAGAGAGCACTTTCCGCTAGTGCTTCTTTCTGTTCTTTATTGGACATTTCAATTTTGCCATAGTCTTCAACATGCTCCGAATATTACTTTTTTGGTTTTACAGGAACATTCTTCAAATTGTGCCTCATGAGAAGAAAGTTATAACTCCCTGAGTGGAATGCACAAATCACCAAGCAGTTTCTCAGAAAGCTTCTCTCCCATTTTGATCTGACTATATTTCCTATTTCACTATAGTCCTGAAAGTGATCCCAAATATCCCTTTGCGGATCCATCCACGAGGTAGTTCCCCAGCTGTGTAATGTAAAGAAAGCTTCATCTATGTGAGATAAATAAACATAGCAAAATGCAGTTTCACAGAAAGCTTGTTTCCTGTTTTTATTTGAAGATATTTCAATTTTCACCATAGTCCTCAAAGTGCTCCCGAAGGTCCCTTCATGGATCCGTCCATGACAGCTTCCAAGCTGTGTAATGTAAAGAAAGCTTTATCTATGTGAGATGATTACACATATTACAGAGTAGTTTCCTAGAAAACTTTTCACAATTTCAGTCTGAGGCTATTTCCCTTTTTCCATCAGCACCAACGTGCTCCCGAGTATCACTTGCTACCTGTTTCTCCAAAATGGTTTCTCCGACGCTGTATGAGAAGAGAGGTATAACAGTGTGAGTGGAATGCACACGTCAAAAGGCAGTTCCTCGGAAAGGTTCTCTCCAGTTTTGGTCTGAACACATTTCCTTTTTCACGGTATGCTTCAAAGTGCTCCCGAATATCCGATCACACACTAAGCATGCACAGGGTTAAAACTGGTCAATGAGAAGAGGGACTTAACTTAGTGAGAGACATTAAGACGTCCCAGAGCAGTTTCACAGAAAGCTTCCTTCTGGATTTTCCCTGAGGATATTTCTTTCTCCGTGTTCTAAGGATTGTTCCGAAATGTCCTTCCTCAGATTCCACAAAAACAGTGATTTCAAGCTGTTCAATCCAAAGAACAGTTTAGCTCTTTGAGATGAAACACACATCACAAAGCAGTTACTCAGAAAGTTTCTCTGCTGGTTTCATTGGAAGACGTTTCCTTGCTCACAACAAGCCTCTATGCGTCACTAAATATCCCTTAACAGATCCTTCAAGGACAGAGTTACGATACTGGGCAACATAGAGTAAGTATTAACTCTATTAAGTGAATTCACCTATCAGAGAGCAGATTCTTGGAACGCTTCTTCTTCGATTTTATTTCAGTAAATTTGACTCTTCATCATAGTCCTTAATGAGCTCTGAAATATCATTTTTTGGGTTTCACAGGAACAGTGTTCAAACACTGACTTGTGAGAAAAGAAGTATAACTCCCTGAGTGGAAGGCATACATCACAAATTGGTTTGTCAGAAAGCTTGTCTCCACTTTTCATCTGAAGATAACTCCTCTTTCACCGTAGGCCTGAATGTGCTTGCGAATGTCCCTTCGTGGATCCGTGCATGATGGAGTTTCCAAACTGCGTAACATAAGAAAAGTTTTAACTAATCAAGATAAATAAATATATCTAACACAAAGCAGTTTCACAGAAATCTTCTTTCCAGTTTTTGTCTGAGGATATTTTCTTTTTCACAATAGCCATCCCTATACTCCCGAATGTCTCTTGGTTGCTTTTTCTCCAAAAGGGATTCCGGAATCCTCTAGGAGAAGAAAAGTGAGTGGAATGCACACGTCATTCTTTGAGTGGAATTCTGTGAGTGGAATACACACCTCATAAAGCAGCTCCTCAAAAAGCTTCTCTCCAGTTTCCATCTGAAGAAGTTTCCTTTCTCACTGTAAGCCTTAAAGCCCTCCTGAATATCCCTTTACAGACTAAACAAAAACAGTGGTATGATTCTGCTCAAGGAAAAGAGAAGCTTAACTGTGTGAGCGGAATTCACGTGACACAGAACAGTTTCATAGAAAGCTTCCTACTGCTTTGTCTCTGAGTTTATTTCTTTTTCAGAATATTCTAAAGAGCGTTTCCAAATGTCCTTTCTCAGATTCCACAGAAACAGTGATTTCAAACTACTCAACCCAGAGAATGATTTAACACAATGAGATGAACACAAACTTCATAAAAGAGTTGTGCAGAAATCTTCTCTGAAATAGTCGATGGAAGACATTACCTTGCTCGACACAGGGCTCCAATTGCCATTTACTGTCCCTTCAGAGAACCCTCGAAGATCGACTTTCAAACTGGGAAATGTAGAGTAAGCTTTAACCCTGTGTAAAAATGGACATGTCAGAGAGCCGTTTCTTCGAGTGCTTCTTTCTCTTTTTTATTGGACGACATTTCACTTTTTGCCATAGTCTTCAATGTGCTCTGAGTATCACTGTTTTGGTTTTACAGGAACAGTGTTCAAATTGTGCCTTATGAGAAGAAACCTATTACTCCCTGAGTGGAATGCACACGTCACCAAGCAGTTTCTGAGAAAGCTTCTCTAACGTTTCGATCTGACTATATTTTCTATATCACTATATGCCCAAATGTGATCCCAACTATCCCTTCGCTGATCCATCCACGAGGGAGTTTCCAAGCTGTGTAATGTAAAGGAAGCTTCATCTATCTGAGATGAATAAACATAGCCACAAGCAGATTCCCAGAAAGCTTCTCTCCCATTTTGATCTGAAGATATTTCGTTTTCCACCACAGTCCTCAAAGTGCTCCTGAAGGTCCCTTCTTGGATCTGACAATGACAGTTTCCAAGTTGCATAATGTAAAGAAGCCATGATCTATGTGAGATGATTACACATATCACAGAAAAGTTTCCTAGAAAGCTTTTTCCAGTTTTAGTCTGAGGCTATTTCCCTTTTCACCATCGGCACCAACATGCTCCCGAATACCACTTGGTACTTGTTTCTCCAAAAGGATTTCCCCGAGGCTATATGTGAAGAGAGGTATAACACTGTGAGTGGAATGCACACGTCAAAAGGCAGTTCCTCAGAAACCTTCTCTCCAGCTTTGGTCTGAACATATTTCCTTTTTCACCTTATACTTCAAAGTGCTCCCGAATATCCCGTCACATGCTAAGCATACAATGGGTTAGAAAACTGCTCAATGAAAAGAGGGTTTATCTGAGTGAGAGCCATTAAGGCGACACAGAGCAGTTTCACAGAAAGCTTCCTTCTGTATTTTACCTGAGGATATTTCTTTCTCCATGTTCTAAGGATCGTTCCCAAATATCCTTCCTCAGATTTCACAACACCAGTGATTTCAAGCTGTTCAATCCAAACAACGGTTTACCTCTATGAGACGAATGCACACATCGCAAAGCAAATGCTCAGAAAGTTTCCCTGCTGGTTTCCATGGAAGACGTTTCCTTACTAACTGCAAGACTCCAGGTGTCACTAAATATCTCTTCACAGATCCTTCAAAGACAGAGTTTCGAAACAGGGCAACATAGAGTAAGCATGAACTCTGTGAATTGCATGCACGTATCAGAGGGGAGATTCTTGGATCGGTCTTTCCTCAATGTTATAACAGTATATTTCACTATTTGCCATAGTCCTCAATGCGCTCCGAAATATCCCTTTTTCGGTTTCACAGGAACAGTGTTCAAACACTGCTTTGTGAGAAAAGTGGTTTAACTCCCAGAGTGGAATGCATGCATCACAAATCCATTTCTCAGAAAGCTTCACTCAACTTTTTATCTGAAGATATCTCCTCTTTCACCGTAGGACTGAATTTGTTCCTGAATGTACCCTTGCATATCCCTCCATGAAGGAGTTTCCAAACTGTGTAATATCAGAGAAGTTTTTACTATGCGAGATGAATACGTATATCTAACACAGAGCTGTTTCCCAGAAATCTTTCCACTTTTTGTCTGAGCATATCTCCTTTTTCACCATAGCCATCCCTATACTCCCAAATGTCTCTTGGTAGCTTTTTCTCCAAAAGGGATTCAGGAATCCTCTGGGAGAAGAAAGGTGAGTGGAATGCACACGTCATTCTGTGAGTGTAATTCTGTGAGTGGAATGCAGACGTCACAAAGCATCTCCTCAGAAACCTTCTCTCCAATTTCTATCTGAAGACGTTTCCTTTCTTAGCATAAGCCTCAAAGCACTCCTGAATATCCCTTCACAGTCTAAGCAGAAACAGTGTTATGATACTGCTCAAGGAAAAGAGAAGCTTAACTGTGTGAGAGGAATTCACGTGAGACAGAGCAGTTTTGCAGAAAGCTTCCTTTTGGTTTCTCTCTGAGGTTATTTCTTTTTTTTCAGGATATTCTAAAGAGCGTTTCCAAATGTCCTTTCTCAGATTCCACAAAAACATTGATTTCAAACTACTCAATCCAAAGAATGATTTAACTCTATGAGATGAGCACAAAATTCACAAAAGAGTTTCGCAGAAATCTTCTCTCAAATATTCAATGGGAGACATTTCCTTGCTTGACACAGGCCTCCGGTTGCCACTTACTAACCTTTCCCAGAATCCTCAAAGACTGACTTTCAAACTAGGAAATGTATAGTAAGCTTTAACCCTGTGCAAAATGGACATGTCAGAAAGCAATTTCTTCGAGTGCTTACTTCTGCTTTTTATTGGACATTTCAATATTGTCATAGTCTTCAATGTGCTAAGAATATCACTCTTTTGGTTTTACAGGAACTGTGTTCAAATTGTGCCTTATGAGAAGAAAACTATAACTCCCTGTGTGGAATGCACACGTCACCAAGCAGTTTCTGAGAAAGCTTCTCTCCCGTTTTGATCTGACTATATTTCCTATTACACTACAGGCCCGAATGTGATCCCAAATATCCCTTCGCGGACCCATCCACGAGGAATTTTCCAAGCTGTGTAATATAAAGAAAGATTCATCTATGTGAGATGAATAAACATAGCAAAAAGCACATTCACAGAAAGCTTCTTCCCCGTTTTTATCTGAAGATATTTCGTTTTATACCATCGTCCTCAAAATGTTCCTGAAGGTCCCTTCGTGGATCTTTCCATGAGAGTTTCCAAGGTGCATAATGTAAAGAAAGCATTATCTATGTGAGATAGTTACACATATCACAGAGTAGTGTCCTAGAGAGCTTTTTACAGTTTTAGTCTGAGGCTATTTCCTTTTCACCATCGGCACCAACATGCTACCGAATGTCACTTGGTACCTGTTTCTCCTAAAGGGTTTCCCCAACGCTGTAAGAGAAGAGAAGTATAACACTGTGAGTGGAATGCACACGTCAGAAGGCAGTTCCTCGGAAAGCTTTTCTCCAGTTTTGTTCTGAAACTATTTCCTCTTTCATGATAAGCCTCAAAGTGCTCCCAAATATCCCGTCACACGATAAGCATACACAGGGTTAGAAAACTGCTCAGTGAAAAGGGGGGCTTAACTGAGTGAGAGCCATTAAAATGACACAGAGCAGTTTCACAGAAAGCTTCCTTCTGGATTTTACCTGGAGATATTTCTTTCTCCATGTTCTAAGTATCGTTCCCAAATGTCCCCCTCAGATTCCACAAAAACAGTGATTTCAAGCTGTTCAATCAAAAGAACAGTTTAACTCTATGAGATGAATACACACATCCCAAAGCCGTTGCTCAGAAAGTTTCTCTTCAGGTTTCATAGGAAGACGTTTCCTTGCTCACTGCAAGCCTCCGGTCATCACTAAATATCCCTTCACAGATCCTTCAAAGACAGAGTTTCAAAACTGGACAACGTAGAGTAAGCATTAACTCTGTGAAGAGAATGCACATATCAGGGAGCAGATTTCTCAAACGCTTCTTCCTCGATTTTTATTTCAGTATGTTTCACTATTTGCCATTGTCCTGAATGTGCTCTGAAATATCACTTTTTCAGTTTCACAGGAACAGTGTTCAAACACAGCCTTATAAGAAAAGAGGTATACCTCCCTGCGTGGAATTCATGCATCACAATGTCGTTTCTCAGAAATATTCTCTCCATTTTTTATCTGAAGGTATCTCTTCCTTCACCGCAGGCCTGAATGTGCTCCCAAATGTCTCTTCGAGGATCCACGCATGACGGAGTTTCAAACTGAGTGATAGAAGAAAAGTTTTAACTATGAGAGGTTAATAAATATAGCTAACACAAGCAATTTCACAGAAATCTTCCTTCTCGTTTTTGTCTGAGGATATTTCCTTTTTCACCATAGCCATCCCTACACTCCCGACTGTCTCCTGGTAGCTTTTTCTCCAAAAGATATTCCGGAATCCTCTAGGAGAAGAATGGTGAGTAGAATGCACACGTCATTCTGTGAGTGGAATGCAGACGACACAAAGCAGCTCCTCCAAAAGTTTCTCTCCTGTTTCTATGAGAAGACGTTTTTTCTTCTCACTGTAAGCCACAAAGTTCTCCTGAATATCCCTTTGCAGACTAAACAAAAACAGTGTTATGATACTCCTCAATGAAAAGAGAAGCTTAACTGCATGAGAGGAATACACGTGACACAAAGCTTCCCCCTGGTTTCACTCTGAGGTTATTTCTGTTTCAGGATATTCTAAAGAGCGTTTCCAAATGTCCTTTCTCAGATTCCACAGAAAAAATGATTTCAAACTACTCAATCCAAAGAACGATTTAACTCCATGAGATGAACACTAACTTCACAAAAGAGTTGCGCAGAAGGCTTCATTCAAATATTCGATGGAAGACATTTCCTTGCTTGACACAGGCCTCCAGTTGCCACTTACTATCCTTTCACAGAACCCTCAAAGACCGAGTTTCACAGAAAGCTTCCTTCTGGTTTTTCTCTGAGGTTTTTCCTTCTTCAGTATATTCTAAAGAACGTTTCCAAATGTCCTTTCTCAGATTCCACAGAAACAGTGATTTCAAACTGCTTAATCCAAAGAATGATTTAACTCTATGAGATGAATACAAACATCACAAAAGAATTGGACGGAAAGATGCTGTCCAATTTTTGATGGAAGATATTTCCTTCCTCGACACAGTCCTCCCGTTGCCAATTAGTATCCCTTTTCAGAACCCTCAATGACCGACTTGCAACCTGGGAACTGTAGAGGAAGATTTAACACTGTCAAAATAATGGACATGTCAGAGAGCAGTTTCTTCGAGTGCTTCTTTCTGTTTTTTATTGGACGACATTTCACTTTTTGCCATAGTCTTCAATGTGCTCCGAATATCACTCATTAGCTTTTACAAGAACAGTGTTCAAAATGTTCATTATGAGAAGAAAGTTATATCTCCCTGAGTGGAATGCTCACGTCACCAAGCAGTTTCTCAGAAAGCTTCTCTGCAGTTTTTATCTGACTACATTTCCAATTTCAACATAGGACCAAATGTGATCCCAAATATACTTTCGTGGATTCATACACGAGGGAGTTTCCAAGCTGCTTAATGTGAAGTAAGCTTCACTTATGTGAGATGAGTAAACATAGCAAAAGCAGATTAACAGAAAGCTTCTTTCCAGTTTTTATCTGAAGATATTCCCTTTTTCACCATAGCCCTGAATGTGCTCCCGAAGGCTCCTTCATGAATCCATCCATGACAATTTCCAAGCTGCTTAATGTAAAGAAAGCTATCTATATCAGATGATTACACATATCACAGAGTAGTTTCCTAGAAAGCTTCCTTATACTTTTTGTCTGAGGCTATTTCCCTTTTCACCATCGGCATCAACATGCTCCTGAATATCATTTGATACCTGTTTCTACAAAAGGTTTTCCCCGATGCTGTATGTGAAGAGAGGTATAACACTCTGAGTGGAATGAACACATCAAAAAGCATGTCTCAGAAAGCTTCTCTCCAGTTTCGGTTTGAACATATTTCCTTTTTCACCATTACCCTCAAAGTGTTCGCGAATATATCAGCACACGCTAAACATACACAGGGTTAGAAAACTGCTCAGTGAAAAGAGAGGCCTAACAGAGCGAGAGGAATTAAGATGACACAGAGCGGTTTCACAGAAAGATTCCTTCTGTGTTTACCTGAGGATATTTCTTTCTCCATATTCTAAGGATTGTTCCCAAATGTCCTTCCCCAGATGCCACAGAAACAGTGATTTCAAGCTGCTTAATCCAATAATGATTTAACTCTATGAGACGAATACACACATCACAAAGTAGTTGCTCAGAAATATTCTCCACAAGTTTCATCAGAAGACATTTGCTTGCTCACCACAAGCCTCCAGGCATCACTAAATATCCCTTCACAGATCCTTCGAAGACAGAGTTGTGAGACTGGGCAACATAGAGTAAGCATTAACTCTGTGAAGTGAATGCATATATCAGAGAGCAGATTCTTGGAACGCTGGTTCCTAGATTTTATTTCAGTATATTTTCCTCTTCGCCATCATCCTCAATGTGCTCCAAAATATCAGTTTTTCGGTTTCACAGGAACAGTGTTCTAACACTGTCTTGTCATAAAAGAAGTGTAAATCCTGAGTGGGATGCATGCGTCAAAAAGTACTTTCTCAGAGATCTTCTATCCAGTTTTTATCTGAAGATATCTCCTCTTTCACCTTATGCCTGAATGTGCTCCCGAATGTCCCTTCGTGGATCCATGCATGACGGAGTTTTGAAACTGCGTAATACAAGAAAAGTTTTAACCAGGCAAGATGACTAAATATATCTAAAACAAAGCAGGTTCACAGAAATATTCGTTCCAGTTTTGTCTGAGGATATTTCCTTTTTCACTGGAGCCGTACCTATACTCCCGAATGTCTCTTGGTAGCTTCTTCTACAAAAGAAATTCCGGTATCCACTAGGAGAAGAAACGTATATTTCTGTGAGTTGAATGCACACGTGATGAAGCAGCTCCTCAGAAAGCTTCTCTCCGGTTTCTATCTGAAGACCTTTCCTTTCTTACCATGAGTCTCAAAGAGCTCCTGAATATCCCCTCTCAGACTAAACGAAAACAGTGTTATGATACTCCCCAATGAAAGGAAAGCTTTACTGTGTGTGCAGAATTCACATGACACAGAGCAGTTTCACAGAAAGGTTCCTTCTGGTTTCTCTCTGAGGTTATTTCCTTTTCTGAATATTCTAAAAATCGTTTTCAATTGTCCTTTCTCAGATTCCAGAGAAACAGTGATTTCAAACTCCTCAATCCCAAGAAAGATTTAACTCTATGAGTTGAATACAAACATCACAAAAGAGTTGCGCAGAAAGCTTCTCTCCAATTTTTGATGGATGACATTTTCTTGCTCGACACCAGCCTCTGTTTGCCACTTACTATACCTTCACAGAACCCTCAAAGATCGACTTTCATACTTGGAAATGTAGAGTAAGCTTTAATGATGTGAAAATAATGGATATGTAATGAAAGCTTAATCTAAATCAGATGATTACATATATCACAGAGTAGTTTTTGAGAAACTTCTTTCCAGTTTTTGTCTCAGGCTATTTCCCTTTTCACCATCGGCATCAACATGCTCCCGAATATCACTTGATACCATTTCTCCAAAAGCGTTTCCTTGACACTGTATGAGAAGAGAGGTTATAACACTGTGAATGTAATGCACACGTCACAAAGCAGTTCCTCGGAAAGCCTCTCTCCAGCTTCGGTATAAACATATTTCCTTTTTCACGGTAAACCTCCAAGTGCGCCTGAATATCCCATCACACGGTAAACATACACAGGGTTAGAAAACTGCTCAATGAAGACAGGCTTAACTGAGTGAGAGAAATTAAGATGACAATCATCTCACATAGATAATGCTTTCTTTTACATTACACAGCTTGGAAGCTGTCATGGATGGATCCACGAAGGGATCTTCGGGTTCCTAAGTTTATTCATCTCACATGGATGAAGCTTTCTTTATATTACACAGCTTGTGATAAAGCTATCTTTACATTAGGCAGATTAGAAACTGTCATGGACGGATCCATTAAGGGACCTCCGGGAACACATTCAGGACCATGGTGAAAAACGAAATATCTTCAGATAAAAACTGGAAAGAAGCTTTCTGTGAATCTGCTTTTTGCTCTGTTTATTCATCTCACATAGATGAAGCTTTCCTTACATTACACAGCTTTGAAACTCTCTCGTGGATGGATCCGCGAAGGAATATTTGGGATCACGTTCAGCCTATGGTGAAATAGAAAATATTGTCAGATGAAAACTGGATAGAGGCTTTCTGTGAAACTGCTTGGTGATGTGTGCATTCCACTTAAGGAGTTATAACTTTCTTCTCATAAGGCACAGTTTGAACACTGTTCCTGTAAAACCAAATGAGTGATATTCGGAGCACATTGAAGACTATGGCAAAAAGTGAAACGTCGTCCAATAAAAAACAGAAAGAAGCACCCGAAGAAACTAGGTACAGCTCCAGTGAAAAAGGAAATATCCTAAGACAAAAACTGGAACGAATATTTCTGTGACCCTGCTTTGTGTTAGATATATTTATTCATCTCTCCTGGTTAAAACTTTTCTTATATTACGCAGTTTCGAAACTCCATCATGTACGGATCTGCAAAGGGACATTCGGGAGCCCATTCAGGCCTACGGTGAAAGAGGAAATATCTTCAGATAAAAACTGGATAGAAACTCTCTGAGAAAATATTTTGTGACGCATGCTTCCCACTCAGGATTGATACCTCTTTTCTCACAAGGCAGTGTTTGAACACTGTTCCTGTGAAACCGAAAAACTGTTATTTTGGAGCGCATTGAGGACTATGGCAAATAGGAAAATGTACTGAAATAAAATCGGGGAACAAGCGTTCCAAGAATCTGCTCTCTGATATGTGCATTCATTACACAGAGTTAATGCTTACTGTATGTTGCCCAGTCTCGCAACTCTGTCTTTGAAGAATCTGTGAAGGGATATTTAGTGACGCCCAGAGGCTTGTGGTGAGCGAGCAGACGTCTTCTGTTGAAACTTGCAGAGAATCTTTCTGATCAACTGCTTCACAATGTATGTATTCGTCTCATAGAGTTACACCATTGTTGGATTGAGCAGCCTGAAATCACTGTTTTTCTGGAATCTGAGGAAGGACATTTGGGAATGATACTTAGAATATGGAGAAAGAAATCTCAGGTAAAACACAGAAGGAAGCTTTCTGTGAAACTGCTCTGTGTTGTCTTAATTCCTTTTGCTCTGTTAAGCCTCTCTTTTCATTGACCAGTTTTCTAACCCTGTGTATATTTAGCATGTGTTTAGATATTTGGGAACTCTTTGATGCTAATGGTGAAAAAGGAAATATGTTCAGACCGAAACTGGAGAGAAGCTTTCTGAGGAACTGCTTTGTGACGTGTGCATTCCACTCACAGTGTTATACCTCTCTTCACATACAGCGTCGGGAAACCCTTTTGGAGAAACAGGTATCAAATGATATTCGGGGGCATGTTGATGCTGATGGTGAAAAGGGAAATATCCTCAGACAAAATCTATAAAGAAGTTTTCTAAGAAACTTCTCTGTGATATGTGTAATCATCTGACATAGATATAGCTTTCTTTATATTAGGCAGCTTGGAAACTGTCATGGATGGATCCATGAAGGAGTCTTCAGGGGCACATTCAGGGCTACGGTGAAAAAGGAAATATCTTCAGGAAAAAATTGGAAAAAAGCTTTCTGTTAATCTGCTTTTGCTATATTTATTCATCCCAAATAGGTGAAGCTTATTTAACTTACGCATCTTGGAAACTCCCTCATAGATGGATCCACGAATGTATATTTGGGATCACATTCGGGCCTATGTTGAAACAGGAAATGTAGCCAGATAAGAACTGCAGAGAAGCTTTCTGAGAAACTGTTTGGTGATGTGAGCATTCTACTCAGGGCGGCATAACTTTCTTCTCATAAGGCACATTTTGAACACTGTTCTTGTAAAACCTAAAGAGAGATATTCAGAACACATTGAAGAATATGGCAAAAAGTGAAATGTAGTCCAATAAAAAACAGAAAGAAGCACTCGAAGAAACTGATCTCTGACATTTCCATTGTTTTCACAAGGGTAAAACTTCTACATTTCCCAGAAAGAAGCACTCGAAGAAACTGATCTCTGACATGTCCATTGTTTTCACAAGGGTAAAACTTCTACATTTCCCAGGTTGCAAGTCGGTCTTTGAGGGTTCTGCGAAGGGATAGTAATTGGCAATGGGAGGACTGTTTCGAGCAAGGAAATGCCTTCCATCGAAAATTGGAGGGAATCTTTCAATTCAATTATTTTGTGATGCTTGTATTCATCTCATAGAGTTAAATCATTCTTTGGATTAAGCAGTTTGAAATCACTGTTTCTGTGAAATCTGAGAAAGGACATTTGGAAACGTGCTTTAGAATATACCGAAAAAGAAAAAAACACAGAGAGAAAACAGAAGGAAGCTTTCTGTGAAATTCGGACTTTGAGGGTTCTGCAAAAGGACAGTAAGTGTCAACCAGAGGCCTGTGTCGAGCAAGGAAATGTCTTCCATCGAATATTTGGGAGCAGCCTTCTGCGCAACTTTTTGTGAATTTCGCGTTCATCTCATGGAGTTAAATCATTCTTTGGATTGAGTAGTTTGAAATCACTGTTTCTGTGGAATCTGAGAATGGACATTTGGAAACGCTCTTTAGAATATACTGAAAAAGAAATAACCTCAGAGTGAAACCAGAATGAAGCTTTCTGTGAAACTGTTCTGTGTCACGTGAATTCTGCTCCTGTAGTTAAGCTTCTCTTTTCATTGAGCAGTATCATAACACTGTTTTTGTTTACTCTGCAAAGGAATATTCAGGAGAACTTTGTGGCTTACAGTGAGAAAGAAAACGTCTTCACATAGAAACAGGAGAGAAGTTTTCGGTGGAGCTGCTTTGTATCGTCTGCATTCCCCTCACAGAATTCCACTCACAGAATGAGGTGTGCATTCCACTCACCTTTATTCTCCTAGAGGATTCCTGAATCCCTGTTGGAGAAGAAGCTACTAAGAGACATTCAGGAGTATAGGGATGGATATGGTGAAAAAGGAAATATCCTCAGACAAAAAGTGGAAAGAAGATTTCTGGTAAACTGCTTTGTGTTAGATATATTTATCCATCTCACATAGTTAAAACTTCTCTGATATGACGCAGTTTGGAAAATACTTCCTGGAGGGATACGCAAGGGGACATTCGGGAGCACATTCAGGCCTACAGTGAAAAAGGATATATCTTCAGATAAAAAGTGGAGGGAAGCTTTCTCAGAAACGACTTTGTGATGCATGCATTCCACTCAGGGAGATAAACCACTTTTCTCAGAAGACAGTGTTTGAACACTGTTCCTGTGAAACCGAAAAAGTGATATTTCGGAGCGCATTGAGAACTATGGCTAATAGTGAAATATACTGAAATAAAATGGAGGAAAGAGCATTCCAAGAATCTCCTCTCTGATAAGTGCATCCACTTCATAGAGTTATTGCTTACTCTAAGTTGCCCCATTTGGAAACTCTGTCTTCGAAGGATCTGTAAAGGGATGTTTTGTGACGCCCGGAGGCTTGTGGTGAGATGGAAATGTCTTCCGATGAAACCTGCAGAGAAAATTTCTGAGCAACTGCTTTGCAATGTGTGTATTTTCTTATAGAGTTAAACCATTGTTTGGATTGAGTAGCTTGAAAGGACTATTTTTGTGAAATCTGAGGAAGGACATTTGGGAACGATACTTAGAACATGGAGAAAGAAATATCTTCAGGTAAAATCCAGAAGGAAGCTTTTGTGAAACTGCTCTATGTCGACTTAATGGCTCTTACTCAGATAAGCCCCTCTTTTCATTGAGCAGTTTTCTAACCCTGTGTTTGCTTAGCATGTGATGGGATATTTGGGAGCACTTTTAGGCATAAGGTGAAAAAGGAAATATGTTCAGACCAAAGCTGGAAAGAAGGTTTCCAAGGAACTGCCTTGTGACATGTGCATTCCACTCGCAGTGTTATACCTCTCTTCTCATATAGCATCGGGGAAACCCTTTTGTAGAAATAAGTACCAAGTGGTACTAGGGAGCATGTTGGTGCCGATGGTGAAAAGGAAAATAGCCTCAGACTAAAACTGGAAAAAGCTTTCTAGGAAACTTTTCTGTGATATGTGTAATCATCTCACATAGATAATGCCTTCTTTACATTACACATCTTGGAAACTGTCATGGACGGATCCACGAAGGGACCTTCATGAGCACTTTCAGGACTGTGGTGAAAAACGAAATATCTTCAGATCAGAATGGGAAAGAAGCTTTCTGGGAATCTGCTTTTTGCTATGTTTATTCATCTCACATAAATGAAGCTTTCTTTACATTGAACAGCTTGGAAACACCCTCATGGATGGATCTACGAAGGGTTATTTGGGATCACATGCGGGCCTGTAGTGAAATAGGAAATATAGTCAGATCAAAAGGGGAGAGAAGCTTTCTGCGAAACTGCTTGGTGATGTGTGCATTCCACTCAGAGAGTTATAACTTTCTTCTCTTAAGGCACAATTTGAACACTGTTCCTGGAAAACCAAAAGAGTGATATTCAGAGCACATTGAAGACTGTGGCAATATTGAAATGGCCAATAAAAAACAGAAAGAAGCACTCGATGAAACTACTCTCCGACATGTCCATTTTTACACAGGGTTAAAGCTTATGCTACATTTCCATGTTTGCATTTCCGTTTTTGGGGGTACTGCGAAGGGATAGTAAGTGGCAATCGGAGGCCTGTGTCGAGCAAGGAAATAACTTCCATCGAAAATTGGACAGAAGCTTTCTGCACAACTCTTTTGTGAAGTTTGTACTCATCTCATAGAGGTAAATCATTCCTTGGATTGAGTCGTTTGAAATCACAGTCTCTGTGGAATATGAGAAAGGATATTTGGAAACGCTCTTTAGAATATCCTGAAAAAGAAATAACCTCAGAGAGAAAGCAGAAGGAAGCTTTCTGTGAAACTGCTCTGTGTCATGTGAATTCCTCTCACACAGTTAAACTTCTCTTATCATTAAGCAGCATCATAACACAGTTTTTGTTTAGACTGCAAAGGGATGTTAAGGAACGCTTTGAGGCTTATGGTGAGAAAGGAAACGTCTTCAGATAGATACTTCAGAGAAGTTTTCTGAGGAGCTGCTTTGTGACGTGTGCATTCCACTCACAGAATTCCACTCACAGAACGAAGTGTGCATTCCACTCACAGAGTTATGTGTGCATTCCACTCACCTTTCTTCCCCTAGAGGAGTCCGGAATCCGTTTTGGAGAAAAAGCTACCAAGAGACATTCGGGAGTAGGGATATTTGGGATTCTTCTTAAGGCACAATTTGAACACTGTTCCTGTAAAATCAAAAGAGAGAGATTCCGAGCATATTGAAGACTATGATAAAAAGTGAAATGTCGTCCAATAAAAAAGAGAAAGAAGCAGTCGAAGAAATGCTCTCTGAAATATCCATTTTTTCACAGGGTTAATGCTTACTTAACATTTCCCAGTTTGAAAGTCGATCTTTGAGGGTTCTGTGAAGGGATAATAAGTGTGAACTGGAAGCCTGTTTCAAGCAAGGAAATGTCTTCCATCGAATATTTGAGAGAAGCTTTCTGTGCACCCCTTTTGTGAGGTTTGTGTTCATCTCATAGAGTTAAATCATTCTTTGGATTGAGTAGTTTGAAGTCACTCTTTCTGCGGAATCAGAGAGAGGATATTTGGAAACGCTCTTTAGAATTCCCTGAAAAAAAATAACCTCAGAGAGAAATCAGAAGGAAGCTTTCTGTGAAAGTGCTCTGTGTCACGTGAATTCCGCTTACATAGATAAGCTTCTCTTTTCATTAAGCAGTATCATAACACTGCTTTGATTTAGTCTACAAAGGGATATTCAGGAGCACTTTGAGGCTTACGGTGAGAAAGGACACGTCTACAGATAGAAACTGGAGAGAAGCTTTCTGAAGAGCTGCTTTTTGATGCTTACATTCCACTCACAGAATTCCACTCACAGAATGACGTGTGCATTCCACTCACAGAATGACGTGTGTATTCCACTCCCCTTTCTTCTTCTAGAGGATTCCGGAATCCCTTTTATAGAAGACGCTACCAAGGGACATTCAGAGTATAGGGATGGCTATGGTGAAAAAGGAAATATCCTCAGACAAAAACTGGAAAGAAGATTTCTGTAAAGCTGTTTTGTGTTAGATATATTTATTCATCTCGCATAGTTACAACTTTTCTTATATTATGCTGTTTGGAAACTCCATCATGCACGGATCTGTGAAGGGGCATTCGGGAGCACATTCAGGACTACGGTGAAAGAGCAGATAGAGAAACGATTTTGCGATTTATGCATTCCCCTCAGGGAGTTATACCTCTTTTCTCACAAGGCAGTGTTTGAAGACTGTTCCTGTGAAACCGAAAAAGTGATATTTCAGAGCGCTTTGTGGACTATCACAAATAGTGAAATATCCTGAAATAAAATCGAGGAAGAAGCCTTCCACGAATCTGCTCTCTGATATGTGCATTCACTTCACAGAGTTACTGCTTTCTCTATGTTGCCCAGTTTCGAAACTCTGTCTTTGAAGGATCTGTGAAGGGTTATTTAGTGACGCCTGGAGGCTTGTGGTGAGCCAGGAAACGTCTTCTGATGAAACCTACAGAGAAACGTTCTGAGCAACTGCTTTGCAATGTGTGTATTCGTCTGATGGAATTAAACCATTCTTTGGAATGAGCAGCTTGAAATCACTGTTTTTGTGGAATCTGAGGAAGGACATTTGGGAACGATCCTTAGAATATAGAGAAAGAAATATCCTCAGCGAAAATCCAGAAGGAAGCTTTCTGTGAAACTATTCTGTGTCGCCTTAATGGCTCTCAGTTAAGCCACGCTTTTCATTGAGCAGTTTTCTAACCCTGTGTATGCTTAGCTTGTGAAAGGATATTCAGGAGCACTTTGAGGCTTACGGTGAAAAAGGAAATATGTTGAGATAAAACTGGACAGAAGCTTTCCGAGGAACTGCCTTGTGACGTGTGCATTCCACTCACAGTATTATACCTCTCTTCACATACAGTGTCAGGGAAACCCTTTTGGAGAACCAGGTACCAAGTGATATTCGGGAGCATGTTGATACCAATGGTGAAAAGGGAAATAGCCTCAGACAAAAACTGGAAAGAAGCTTTCTAGAAAACTACTCTGTGATATTTGTAATCGACTGACATAGATTAAGCTTTCCTTATATTATGCATCTTGGAAACAGTCATTGACGGATCCATGAAGGGACCTTCGTGAGCACATTCAGGGCTATGTGGAAAAAGGAAATATCTTCAGATAAAAACTGGAAAGAAGCTTTCTTTGAATCTGCTTTTTGGTATATTTGTTCATCTCACATACTTGAAGCTTCCTTGACATTATGCGGCTTGGAAACTCACTCGTGGATGAGGCCAAGAAGGGATATTTGGGATCACATTCGGACCTATGGTAAAATAGGAAATATAGTCAGATAAAAACTGGAGAGAAGCTTTATGAGAAACTGCTTGGTGATGTGTGCATTCCAGTCAGGTAGTAATAACTTTCTTCTCATAAGGCACAGTTTGAACACTGTTCCTGTAAAACTAAAGAAGTGATGTTCAGAGCACATTGAAGAGTATGTTAAAAAGTGAAATGTCAACCAATAAAAAAGAGAAAGAAGCACTGGAAGAAACTGTTCTCTGACAAGTCCATTCTCTTCACATGGGTAAATCTTACTCTACATTTCCCTTTTGAACGTCTGTCTCTGAGGGTTCTGCAAAGGGATTGTAAGTTGCAACCGGAGGTCTATGTTGGACACGGAAATGTCTTCATTCTAAAATTGGAGAGAAGCTTTCTGCACAACTATTTTGTGATGTTTGTATTCATCTCATAGAGTTAAATCATTCTTTGGATTGAGCAGGTTGAAATCACTATTTCTGTGGAATCTGAGACAGGACATTTGGAAAGGCTCTTTAGAATATTCTGAAAAAGTAATAACCTCAGAGAGAAACCAGAAGAAAGCCTTCTGTGAAACTGCTCTGTGCCACATGCAATCTCCTCACAAATCTAAGCTTCTCTCTTCATTGAGCAGCATCAGAGCACTGTTTATGTTTAGTCTGAAAAGGTATATTCAGGAGTGCTTTGAGACTCACGGTGAGAAAGGAAACATCTTCAGACAGAAACTGGAGAGAATCTTTCTGAAGAACTGCTTTGTGACGTGTGCATTCCACTCACAGAAATATATCTTTCTTCTCCTGGAGGATTCCTGATCCCTTTTGGAGAAAAAGCTACCAAGGGAGCATAGGGACGGCTATGGTGAAAAAGTAAATATCCTCAGAAAAAAACTGGAAAGAAGATTTCTGTGAAACTGCTTTGTTTTAGACATATTTATTAAGCTCGCATAGTTAAAACTTTTCTTATACTATGCAGTTTGGAAACTCCGTCATGCACGCATCTGTGAAGGGATATTTGGGAGCACATTCAGGCCTACGGTGATAGAGGAGATATCTTCAGACACTAACTGGATAGAAGCTTTCTGAGAAACTTCTTTGTGATGTGTGCATTCCTCTCAGGGATTTATACCTCTTTTCTCACAAAACCCTGTTTGAACACAGTTCCCGTGAAACCAAAACAGTCATATTTTGGAGCCCATTGAGGACTATGCCAAATATTGAAATATACTGAAATAAAATCGTGGAAAAGCGTTCAAAGAATCTGCTCTCTGACATGGACATTCACTTCAGAATGTTAATGCTTACTCTATGTTGCCCAGTTTCAAAACTCTGTCTTCCAAGGATCTGTGAGGGGTTTTTTAGTGATGCCCCATGGCTTGTGGTGAGCCACGAAATGTCTTCCGATGAAACCTGCAGAGAAACTTCCTTAGCAAATGCTTTGCAATGTGTGTATTCGTCTCATAGAAGTAAATCATTCTTTGGATTGAGTAGCTTGAAATAATTGTTTTTGTGGGATCTGAGGAAGTACATTGTGAACGATCCTTAGAATACGGGGGAAGAAATATCCACAGGGAAAATCCAGAAGAAAGATTTTTGTGAACCTGCTCTGTGTCATCTTAATTCCTCTCACTCAGTTAAACCAATCGTTACATGGAGCAGTTTACTAACCCTGTTTATGTTTAGCATGTGATGGGATATTCGGGAGCACATTGACACTTACGGTGAAAAAGGAAATATGTTCCCACCGCTACTGGGAGAAGATTTCCGAGAAACTGCGTTGTGACGTGTGCATTCCACTCACAGTGTTATACCTCTCTTCTCATATCTCATACAGCCTCGGGGAAACCCTTTTGGAGAAAGAGATATCAAGTGATATTCGGCAGCATGTTGATGCCGATGGTGAAAAGGGAAATAGCCTCAGACAAAACCGGAAAAGAAGCTTTCTAGAAAACTACTCTGTGATACGTGTAATCATCTCACGTAGAAAAAGCTTTTGTTACATTACGCAGGTTGGAAACAGTTATGGACGGTTCCATGAAGGGACATTCAGGAGCACATTCAGGACTATGGTGAAAAAGGAAATATCTTCAGATAAAAACTGGAAAGAAGCTTTCTGTGAGTCTGTTTTTTGCTACGTTTATTCGTCTCATATAGATGAAGCTTTCTTTACATTATGCAGCTTGGAAACTCCCTCGTGGATAGATCTGCAAAGGAATATTTGGGATGACATACAAGTAATATTCAGGAGCATGTTAATGCCGATGGTGAAAAGGGAAATAGCCTCAGACCAAAACTCGAAAGAAGCTTTCTAGGAAACGACTCTGTGATATATGTAATCACCACACATAGATAAAGCTTTCTTTACATTACGCAGCTTGAAAATTTTCATGGACGGATCCATGAAGGGACATTCGGGAGCAGATTCAGGACTACGGTGAAAAAGGAAATATCTTCATATAAAAACTGTAAAGAAGCTTTCTGTGAATCTGCTTTTTGCTATGTTTATTCATCTCACACAGATGAAGCTTTCTTTACGTTCCACAGCTTGGAACCTCCCTCCTGGATGGATCCGCGAAGAGATATTTGGGATCACATTCGGGCCTATGGTGAAATAGGAAGTATAGTCAGATAAAAACTGGAGAGAAGCTTTCTGAGAAACTGCTTCATGATGTGCGCATTACAATCAGAGAGTTGTAACTTTCTTCTCATGAGGCACAGTTTGAACACTGTTCCTGTAAAACCAAACGAGTGATATTCGGAGTACATTGAAGATTATGGTAAAAAGTAAAACGTCGTCCAATAAAAAACAGAAAGAAGCACTCGAAGAAACTGCTCTCTGACAAGTCCATTCTTTTCACAGGTTTAAAGCTTACTGTATATTTCCCAGTTTAAAAGTCGGTCTTTGAGGGTTCTGTGAAGGGATAGTAAGTTGCAACCAGAAGCCTGTGTGAGTCTGGAAAAGTCTTCCATCACAAATTGCAGAGAAGCTATCTGCGCAATTCTTTTGTGATGTTTGCATTCCTCTCATAGAGTTAAATTATTCTTTGGAGTGAGCAGGCTGAAATCACTGTTTCTGTGGAATCTGAGAGAGGACATTTGGAAACGCTCTTTAGAATATCCTGAAAAAGAAATAACCTCAACGAGAAACCGGAAGGAATCTTTCTGTGAAACTGTTCTGTGTCACGTGAATTTCACTCACGCAGTTAAGATTCTCTTTCATTCAGCGATATCATAACAGTGGTTTTGTTTATTCTGCAGAGGGGATATTCAGGAGTGCTTTGAGGCTCACGGTGAGAAATGAAACGTCTTCAGATCGAGACTGAATAGAAGCATTCTGGAAGGCTGCTTTGTGACGTTTGTGTTTGCCTCACAGAAATATACCTTTTTTCTCCTAGAGGATTCTGAAATCCCTTCTGGAGAAAAAGATACCAAGAGACATTCGGGAGTATAGGGAGGGCTATAATGAAAAAGGAAATATCCTCAGACCCAAACTGGAAAAAGATTTTTGTGAAACTGCTTCGTGTTAGATATATTTACTCATCTCGCATACTTAAACCTCTTCTTATATTACACGCTTTGGAAACTCCATCATGCACAGATCCGCGAAGGGACATTCGGGAGCACATTCAGGCCTACGGTGAAAGAGGAGGTATCTTCAGATAAAACTGGATAGAAGCTTTCTGAGAAACTGCCTTGTGATGTATGCATTCCACTCAGGGAGTTATACCTCTTTTCTCACTAGGCAGAGTTTGAACACTGTTCCTGTGAAACCGAAAAAGTGGCATTTTGGAGCGCACTGAGAACTATGGCGAATAGTGAAATATACTTAATAAAATCAATGAAGAAGCTTTCCAGGAATCTGCTCTCTGATATGTGCATTCACTTCACAGAATTAATCCTTCCTCCATGTTGTCCAGTTTCAAAAATCTGTCTTTAAAGTATCCGTGAAGGGACATTTAGTGAGGCCCGGAGGCTTGTGGTGAGCAAGGAAATGTCTTCTGATGAAACCCATAGAGAAACTTTCAGAGCAACTGCTTTGTGATGTGAGAATTTGTCTCATAGAGTTAAACGTTTCTTTGGATTGAACAGCTTGAAATCACTCCTTTTGTGGAATCTGAGGTAGGACATGTGGGAACCATCTTTAGAACATAGAGAAAGAAATATACTCAGGTTAAATCCAGAAGGAAGCTTTCTGTGAAAATTGCTTGTGTCATCATAATGGCTCTCACTCAGTTAAGCCCCTCCTTTCATTGAGCAGTTTTGTAACCCTGTGTATGCTTAGCATGTGACGGGATATTCGGGAGAACTTTGAGGCTTACAGTGAGAAAGGAAATATGTTCAGACCAAAACTGGGGAGAAGCTTTCCGAGGAACTGCCTTGTGACCTGTGCATTCCACTCACAGTGCTATACCTCTCTTCTCATACAGCGTCGGGGAAACCCTCTTGGTGAAACAGGCACCTAGTGATATTCGGGAGCACGTTGATCCTGATGGTGAAAGCAGAAATAGCCTCAGATTAAAACTGGAAAATGCTTTCTAGGAAACTACTGTGTGATATGTGTAATCATCTCACATAGATAATGCTTTCTTTACATTATGCAGCTTCTCAACTGTCATGGACGTATCCACGAAGGGACTTTTGGGAGCACTTTATGGACTATGGTGAAAAATGAAATATCTTCAGATAAAGGGGGAAAGAAGCTTTCTGTGAATCTGCTTTTTGCTATGTTTATTCATCTCACATAGATGAAGCTTGCTTTGCATTACACAGCTTGGAAACGCCCTCGTGGATGGATCCGTGAAGGGATATTTGGGATCACATTCAGGCTTATGGTGAAATAGGAAATATAGTCAGATCAAAAGGGGAGAGAAGATTTCAGAGAAACTGCTTGGTGACGTGGGCTTTCTACTCAGGGAGTTATAGCTTTCTTCTCACAAGGCAAAATTTGAACGCTGTTCCTGTAAAACCAAAAGAGTGATAATCAGAGCACATTGAAGACTATGGCAAAATTGAAATGTCCAATAAAGAACAGAAAGAAGCACTCGAAGAAACTGCTCTGTGACACGTGCATTTTTAAACAGGGTTAAAGCTCACTCTACATTTCCCAGTTTGAAAGTCGGTCTTTGAGTATTCTGCGAAGAAATAGTAAGTGGCAACCGGAGGGCTGGGTCTACCAAGGAAATGTCTTACATCGAATATTTGAGAGAAGTTTCCTGCACAACTCTTTGCTGAAGTTTGTTCTCATCTCATAGAGTTAAATCACTCCTGGGATTGAGTAGTTTGAAATCACTGTTTCTGTGGAATCTGAGAAAGGACATCTGGAAACACTCTTTAGGATATCCTGAAAAAGAGAAAAACTCAGAAAGAAACCCGTAGGAAGATTTCTGTGAAACTGCTCTGTGTCACGTGAATTCCACTCACACAGTTAAGCTTCTCTTTTCTTTTAGCAGTATCATAACACTGTTTTTGTTTAGTCTCTGAAGGGATATTTAGGAGTGATTTGAGGCTTGCAGTGAGAAAGGAGGCATCTTCAAATAGAAACTGGAGAGAAGCATTCTGAGGAGCTGCTTTGTGACGTGTGCTTTCCACTCACAGAATTCCACTCACAGACTGACGTGTGTATTCCACTCACAGAATGACGTGTGCATTCCACTCACCTTTCTTCCACTAGAGGATTCTGGAATCCCTTTTGGAGAAAAACCTACCAAGAGACATTCGGGAGTACACAGATGGCTATGGTGAAAAAGGAAATATCCTCAGACAAAAACTGGAAAGATTTCTGTGAAACTGCTTTGTGTTAGATATATTTATTCATCACGCATAGTTAAATCTCTTCTTATATTACACAGTTTGGAAACTCCGTCATGCACAAATCCATGAAGGGACATTCGGGAGCACATTCAGGCCTATGGTGAAAGAGGAGATATTTTAAGATAAAAAGTGGAGAGAAGCTTTCTGAGGAACGACTTTGTGATGTATGCATTACACTCAGGGATTTATACCTCTTTTCTCAAAAGGCAGTGTTTCAACACCATTCCAGTGAAACTGAAAAGGTGATAATTCGGAGTGCATTGAGGAATATGGCGAATAGTGAATCACTGTTTTTGTGGAATGTGAGGGAGAACATTTGGGAATAATCCTTAGAACATGGAGAAAGAAATATCCTCGGGTAAAATCCACAAGGAAGCTTTCTGTGAAACTTCTCTGTGTCGTCTTAATGGCTTTCACTCAGTAAAGCCCCTCTTTTCACTGAGCAGTTTTCTAACCTTGTGTGTGTGTAGCATGTGACGGGATAATCAGGAGCACTTTGAGGCTTACAGTGAAAAAGGAAATATGTTCGGACCAAATCTGGAGAGAAGCTTCCCAAGGAACTGCCTTGTGATGTGTGCATTGCACTCACAGTGTTAAACCTCTCTTTTCATACAGCGTTGGGGACAGGGACAATCTGCGAAGGGACATTAGAGATCACATTCGGGACTATAGTGAAATAGGAAATATAGTCAGATCAAAACAGGAGAGAAGCTTTCTGAGAAACTGCTTGGGGACGTGTGCATTCCACTCACGGAGGTATAACTTTCTTCTCATAAGGCACAATTTGAACACTGTTCCTGTAAACCCAAAAGAGTGATATTCGGAGCACATTGAAGACTATGGCAAAATTGAAAAGTCCCATAAAAAACAGAAAAAGCACTCGAAAAAACAGCTCTCTGACATGTCGATTTTTATACAGGGTTAAAGCTTACCCTACATTTCCCAGTTTGAAAGTTGGTGTTTGAGGGATCTGCAAAGGGATAATAAGTGGCAACAGGAGGCCAGTTTCAAGGAAGGAAAAGTCTTCCATTGAATATTTGAGAGAAGGTTTCTGCGCAACTCTTTTGTGAAGTTTTTGCTCATCTCATAGAGTTAAATCATTCTTTGGATTGAGTAGTTTGAAATCACTGTTTCTGTGGAATCTAATAAAGGACATTTGGAAACTCTCTTTAGAATATCCTGAAAAAGAAATAATCTCAGAGAGAAACCAGAAGGAAGCTTTCTGTGAAACTGCTCTGTGTCTCGTGAGTTCCACTCACAGAGTTAAGCTTCTCTTTTCATTGAGCAGTATCATAACACTGTTTTTGTTTAGTCTGTGAAGGGATATTCAGAAGTGCTTTGAGGCTTATGTGGAGAAAGGAAACGTCTTCAGACCGAAACAGGAGTAATGTTTCTGAAGAGTTGCTATGTGACGTGTGCATTTCCCTCACCTTTATTCTCTAAGAGATTTCCGGAATTCCTTTTGGAGAAGAAGCTTCCAAGAAACATTCGGGAGTATAGAGATGGCTATGATGAATAAGGAAATATCCTCAGACAACAACTGAAAGAAGATTTCTGTGAAAATGCTTTGTGTTAGATATATTTATTCTTCTCGAATAGTTAAAACTTCTCTTATATTACACCATTTGGAAATGCGATCATGCACAGATATGCAAACGGACATTCGGGAAAAAATTCAGGCCTAAGGTGAAAGAGGAGATATCTTCAGATAGAAAGTGGAGAGAAGGCTATTGAGAAACGACTTAGTGATGTATGCATTCCACTCAGGGAGTTGTACCTCTTTTTCTCACAAGGCAGTGTTTGAACACTGTTCCTGGGAAAACGAAAAAGTGATATTTCGGAGTGCATTGAGGACTATGGCGAATCATGAAATATGCTGAAATAAAATCGAGGAAGAGTCGTTCCAACAATCTCCTCTCTGATATGTGCATTCATTTCACAGAGTTAATGCTTCCTCTATGTTACCCAATTTCAAAACTCTGTCTTTGAAGGATCTGTGAAGGGATATTTAGTGACGCCCACAGGCTTGTGGTGAGCAAGGAACGTCTTCTGATGAAACCTGTAGCTAAGCTTTCTGAGCAACTGCTTTGTGATGTGTGTATTTGTCTCATAGAGTAAAACTGCTCTTTGGATTGAACAGCTTGAAATCACTGTTTTTGTGAATATGAGGAAGTACATTTGGGAACGATCCTTAGAACATGGAGAAAGAAATATCCGCAGGAAAATAACCAGAAGAAAGCTTTCTGTGAAACTGCTCTGTTTCGTCTTAATGGCTCTCACTCTGTTAAGCCCCTCTTTGCATTGAGCAGTTTTCTAAAAGTGTGTATCCTTAGCGTGTGACGGGATATTCGGGAGCACTTTGAGACTTATGGTGAAAAAGGAAATATGTTCAGACCAAAACTGGAGAGAATCTTTCCGAGGAACTGCCTTGTGATGTGTGCATTCCACTCACAGTGTTATACCTCTCTTCTCATACAAGGTCGGGAAAACCCTTTTGGAGAAACAGGCACCAAGTGATATTCGGGAGCATGTTGGTGCCGAGGGTTAAAAGGGAAATAGCCTCAGACTAAAACTGGAAAAAGCTTTCTAGGAAACTACTCTGTGATATGTGTAATCATCTCACATAGATAATGCTTTCTTTATATTATGAAGCTTGGAAACTGTCATGGACATATCCACGAAGAGACCTTCGGGAGCACTTAGAGGACTACTGTGAAAAACGAAATAACTTCAGAAAAAACGGGAAAGAAGCTTTATGTGAATCTGCTTTTTGCTATGTTCATTCATCTCACATAGATGAAGCTTTCTTTACATTACACAGCTTGGAAACTCCCTTGTGGATGGATCACGAAAGGATATTTGGGATCACATTCAGGCCTATGGTAAAATAGGAGGTATAGTCAGATAAAAATTGGAGGGAAACTTTCTGAGAAACTGCTTCGTGATGTGTGCATTCCACTCAGGGAGTTATAACTTTCTTCTCATAAGTCACAGTTTGAACACTGTTCCTGTAAAATCAAAAGAGTGATATTCGGAGCATATTGAAGACTATGGCAAAATTGAAATGTCCAATAAAAAGCAGAAAGAAGCACTCGAAGAAACTGCTCTCTGATGTGTCCATTTTTACACAGGGTTAAAGCTTACTCTACATTTCCCAGTTTGAAAGTCAGTCTTTCAGGGTTCTATGAAGGGATAGTAAGTGGCAACCAGAGGCCTGTGTCCAGCAAGGAAGTGTCTTCCATCGAACATTTGAGGGAAACTTTCTGCACAACTCTTTTGTGAAGTTTGAGTTCGTCTCATAGAGTTAAATTATTCTTTGGATTGGGAAGTTTGAAATCACTGTTTCTGTATAATCTGAGAAAGGACATTTGGAAACTCTCTTTAGAATATCCTGAAAAAGAAATACCCTCAGAGAGAACCCGAAGGAAGCTTTCTGTGAAACTGCTCTGTGTCACGTGAATTCTGCTCACACAGTTAAGCTTCTCTTTTCATTGAGCAGCATCATATCTCTGTTTATGTTTAGTCTGAGAAAGGATATTCAGCAGCGATTTGAGGCTCACGGTGAGAAAGGAAACGTCCTCAGATAGAAACTGGAGAGGTTTCTGAGGAGCTGCTTTGTGACGTGTGCATTCCACTCACAAAATTCCACTCACAGAATGACGTTGTGCATTCCACTCACACAATGATCTGTGCATTTCTCTCACCTTTCTTCTCCTAGAGGATTTCGGAATCACTTTTAGTGAAGAAGCTACCAAGAGACATTCGGGAGTATAGGGATGGCTATGGTGAATAATGAAATATCCTCAGAAAAAAACTGGAAAGAAGATTTCTGTGAAACTGCTTTGTGTTACATATATTTATTCATCTTGCATATTTAAAACTTATATTATATTAGGCAGTTTTGAAACTCTGGCATGAACGGATTCGAGAAGGGACATTCGGGAGCACATTCCAGCCTACAGTGAAAGAGGAGATATCTTTAGATTAAAAGTCGATAGAAGCTTTCAAAGAAAAGACTTTGTAATGTATGCATTCCAGTCAGGGAGTTATACCTCTTTACTCAAAAGGCAGTGATTGAACACTGTTCCTGTGAAACCGAAAAAGTGATATTTTGGAACGCATTGAGGACTACGGTGTGTAGTGAAATATACTGAAATAAAATCGATGAAGAAGCATTCCAAGAATCTTCACTCTGATTTGTGCATTCACGTCACAGACTTAAGGCTTACTCTATGTTACCCAGTTTCAAAACTCTGTCTTTGGAGAATCTGTGAAGTGATATTTAGTGACGCCCGGAGGCTTGTGGTGAGCAAGGAAACGTCTTCCAGTGAAACCTGCAGAGGATGTTTCTGAGCAACTGCCTTGCGATGTGTGTATTCGTCTCATAGAGTTAAATCTTTCTTTGGATTGAACAGCTTGAAATCAATGTTTTTGTGGAAACTGAGGAAGGACATTTGGGAACAATCCTTAGAACATGAAGAAAGAAATATCCTCAGGGAAAATCCAGCTTTCTGTGAAACTGCTCTGTGTCACCTTAATGGCTCTCACTCAGTTAAGCCCCTCTTTTCATTGAGCAGTTTTCTAACCCTGTGTATGCTTAGCATGACGGGATATTTGGGAGCACTTTGAGGCTTACATTGAAAAAGGAAATATGTTCAGACCAAAACTGGAGAGAAGCTTTCTGAGGAACTGCCCTGTGATGTACACATTCCACTCACAGTGTTATACCTCTGTTCTCATACAGCGTCAGAGAATCCCTTTTAGAGAAACAGGTACCTAGTGATATATGAGAGCATGTTGGTGATGATGGTGAAAAGGAAAATAGCCTCAGACTAAAACTGGAAAAAGCTTTCTATGAAACTACTCTGTGGTATGTGTAATCACCTCACATAGATAATGCTTTCTTCACGTTCAGCATCTTGGAAACTGTCATGGAAGCATCCATGAAGAGACCTTTGGGAGCACTTTGAGGACTATGGTGAAAAACGAAATATCTTCAGATTAGAAAGGGAAAGAAGCTTTCTGTGAATCTGGTTTTTTCTCTGTTAATTCATCTCACATAGATGAAGCTTCCTTTACATTACAGAGCTTGGAACCACCTCGTGGTTGTATCTGGGAGGTCATATTTGGGATCACATTCGGGCCTGTAGTGAAATAGGAAATATCGTAAGATCAAAACGGGAGAGAAGCTTTCTGAGAAACTGCTTGGTGACGTGTGTATTCCTCTCAGGGAGTTATAACGTTCTTCTCATAAGGCACAATTTGACCTCTGTTCCTGTGAAACCAAAAGTGTCATATTCAGAGCACATTGAAGACCATGGCAAAATTGAAATGTCCAATAAAAAACAGAAAGAAGCACTCAAAAAATTGCTCTCTAATATGTATATTTTTACACAGGATGAAAGCATACTCTACATTTCCCAGTTTGAAAGTCAGACTTTGAGGGTTCTGTGAAGGGATAGTAAGTTGCAACCGGCAGCCTGTGTCAAGCAAGGAAATGTCTTCATTGAATATTTGAGAGAAGCTTCCTGCACAACTCTTTTGTGAAGTTTGTGCTCATCTCATAGAGTAAAATCATTCTTTGGATTGAGTAGTCTGAAATCACTGTTTCTTTGGAATCTGCGAAAGGACATTTGAAAACGCTCCTTAAAATATCCTGGAAAAGAAATAACCTCAGGGAGAAACCAGAAGGAACCTTTCTGTGAAACTGCTCTAGTCACATGAATTCCACTCACACACGTAAACTTCTTTTTCATTGAGTAGTATCATAACACTGTTTTTGTTTGGTCTGTGAGGGGTTATTCAAGAGTTTGTTGAGGCTTACGGTGAGAAAGGAGACGTCTTCAGATAGAAACTGGAGAGAAGCTTTCTGAGGATCTGCTTTGTGACATGTGCATTCCACTCACAGAATTCCACTAACAGAATGACGTGTGCATTCGACTCACAGATTGACGTGTGCATTCCACTCACCTCTCTTCTCCTAGAGGTTTCCGGAATCCCTTTGGTAGAAAAAGATATGAAGAGACATTCGGGAGTATAGGGATGGCTATGGTGAAAAGTGAATTATCTTCAGACAAAAATTGTAAGGATTTCTGGGAAACTGCTTTGTGTTAGATATATTTATTCAACTCGCATATTTAAATTTTTTTTTATATTATGCCGTTTGGAAACTACATCATGCACGGATCCACGAAGGGACATTCGGGAGCACATTCAGGCCTACTGTGAAAGATGAGATATGTTCAGATAAAAAGTAGAAAGAAGGTTTCTGAGAAAAGACTTTGTGTTGTATGCATTCCACACAGGGAGTTATACCTCTTTTCTCTCAAGGCAACATTTGAACACTGTTTTTGTGAAACTGAAAATGTGATATTTTGGAGCGCATTGAGGACTATCGCGAATAGTGAAATATACTGAAATAAAATCTAGGAAGAAGCATTCCAAGAATCTGCTCTCTGATTTGTGCATTCACTTCACAGAGTTAATGCTTCCTGTATGTTGCCCAGTTTCGAAAGTCTGTCTTTGAAGAATCTGTGAAGGGATATTTAGTGAAGACCGGAGGCTTGTGGTGAGCAAGGAAACGTCCTCCACTGAAACCTGCAGAGAAACCTTCTGAGCAACTGCTTTGTGATGTGTGTATTCGTCTCATACAGGTTAATCGTTCTTTGGATTGAACAGCTTGAAATCACTGTTTTTGTGGAATCTGAGGAAGGACATTTGGGAATGATCCTTAGAACATGGAGAAAGAAATATCCTCGGGTATAATCCAGAAGGAAGCTTTCTGTGAGACTGGTCTGTGTCGTCTTAATGGCTCTCATTCACTTAAGCCCCTCTTTTCATTGAGTGGTTTTCTAAACCTGTGTATGCTTAGCATGCAACGGGATATTCGGGAGCACTTTAAGGTTTATGGTGAAAAAGGAAATATGTTCAGAACAAAACCGGAGAGAAGCTTTCAGAGGAACTGTCTTGTGACGTGTGCATTCCACTCACAGTGTTATACCTCTCTTCTCATACAGCGTCGGGGAAACTCTTTTGGAGAAACAGGTAACGAGTGATATTCAGGAGCATATTGATGCCGATGGCGAAAAGGGAAATAGCCTCAGACTAAAAATGGAAAAGCTTTCTAGGAAACTACTCTGTCATATGTGTAATCATCTCACATAAGTAATGCTTTCTTTACTTTACGCAGCTTGGAAACATTCATGGATGTATCCATGAAGGGACCTTTGGGAGCACCTTCAGGACTATGGTCAGAAACGAAATATCTTCAGACAAAAACGGGAAAGAAGCTTTCTGTGAATCTGCTTTTTGCTATGTTCATCCATCTTACATAGATGAAGCTTTCTTTACATTACACAGCTTGGAAACTCCCTCGTGGATGGATCCGCGAAGGGATATTTGGGATCACATTCAGGCCTATAGTGAAATAGGAAATATAGTCAGATCAAAACATGAGAGAAGCTTTCTGAGAAACTTCTTGGTGATGTGTGCATTCCACTCAGGGAGTTATAACTTTCTTCTCATAAGGCACAATTTGAACACTATTACTGTGAAACTAAACGACTGATATTCGGAGCCCATTGAAGACTATTGCAAAATTGAAATGTCCAATAAAAAGCAGAAAGAAGCACTCGAAGAAACTGCTCTCTGACATGTCCATTTTTACACAGGGTTAAAGCTTACTCTACATTTCCCAGTTTGAAAGTGAGTCTTTGAGGGTTCTATGAAGGGATAGTAAGTGATTTGCTTTCTAGGAAACTGATTTGCTTTCTAAAAAACTGATTTGCTTTCTAGGAAACCGATTTGCTTTTTAGGCTCAGCAGGGTGAGTATTAAAGGACCAGCGAGTAGGCAAGGCTAAGAGCAAAACTGCAAATTTATTTTTTTGGTCAGCCAGCTTTGTGGGGGAGGGATGAGGTCCGTTGATCTCCGGCAGGGGAGGCCTGGGGTGTCACCCAGTGGAGCTCTCGGGTGAGGTTCCTAAAGCAGTCCCGACCGGAGTGGGGGCTGAGGAATTTCACACAGCGCACCCGCTGGGAGCGGCTTTTATGTCCTGGGCCTGTGATTAGGAGGTTAGTGGGTGGGACATAGGCTGGTCGGGGGCTTGGCAGTAGGCGTGGCTACGAGGGTTCCGGTTTTTCTCTGTTGGAGGTCCAGTTGCACCTGTGCAGTCGACCCATGACTTTCCCGGGTGTGGGAAAGTTGACGGTGAAGAACCTGGAACTGTGCCATCTTGCCTCCGTTCATCCAAACAGTCCATCCTTTTATTGATACTAGTGAAAAGGGGCCTGTGGTGTGTCTGGCTACTTCCTGCTGCTAAGGGACGTCATTAAGGTTGGAGTCTATGGTTTGTATTTGGACGTACAGATGAAGAAGCATATGGTTGAAGGTGATACGTGTGATCTCTTGAACTTTGGCTCACAGAAATTTGATTAAAACAGGAGAGAGACATAAGACAAAACAGAGGATTAGTATGGGAATTAGGAATGGGAGCATCTGCTGTATCACGGGCAGCAGCCATATCGGTGGTCCGGGGGTGAAGGGGGTATGGTAGGTTTTTAATTCCACTTTAATCCAGTTTAGGGTTTGAATGTTAGTGTCTACTATGCCTGACTCGTTTATGTAATAGCAGCATTCTTCTTCTAAGAAGAGACATGTTCCTCCTTTTTCAGCAGTAAGTAAATCTAATGCTTGCCTATTTTGTGCTGCTACTTGGGCCACTGAGGTAATTTGATGCTGTAGAGAGGCCAGGCTTTCAGCTGAAGCCTCTATGGCCTCTTGAATTTGAGCTGTTAAAGATCGGGTAGACTGTACCAAGTAGGCAAGTGCCCCAGTTCCAAGCCCTGACGCCACTAGGGAGGAGGCCAGGGAGACTCCGATGACTAGGGGAAGGAAGACAGCCCATTTTTGGAGGTCATTAGGAGGAGGATTAAATTGTATGTCAAGTTCTGCTATTTCTGCTTTGCTATATAAGGTTAAACTAGGTACTAGGGACACTGGGACACAGAGGGATTCACCAATGGATGTGTGATTAAGGACCTTGAAGAGGATTTTGTTGCACCAGAAACAACTTCTGATGGGAGCCGTCTGGGTCTTAGCGGGTGGCTGGGTATAATTACACCAGGTGGTGTTTGGAGTCGAGTAGCAGAAAGGAAGGACTGGACTTTCTGGGTTTTGGTATAGTGGAACTTGGAGTAAGAACGGTCTTTGGGAGGGGCTTGTAGAGTTTTTCGTAGCCTTCAAAGCAGTAGGTAAAGTGACTGCCACTAAGGGAGCTCTTTCAAGGGCCGCACAGAGAAAACAGTCGGAGAGATTTGTTATGTTGGCTGCCTGTGTTAGGGTTAATCCTTGACGGACTAGTTTTAACCATGAGAAAGGGTCTTTATTGGAGGAGTGTAATTGATCTTGTAAGGCCTGTTCTTGTGATTGTATGGCTAAGGTTAAATTCTGTAGGACTTGTATGTTTTGAGGAAGGGATCTTCCTCAAATGTGGACAAGTGTTCTTTTTATCAGGTGAGTAGCCATGGGAAATGAATTAAGAATTGTGTAGCCTGTGTAGAGTCCACCTTTGACTCCGACTGCCCATCGGGGGTCCCATGGGTCTTTGATATTTAATTAGTATTGAAGGGGGGTTCGTTGATTTGCAACAGTGAAGAGAGCAGTGGGTTTCTCCTATCTCAAGGTTGCATAATGGATCTTACAATAAATATAAGGGCATCCTAGGTTCTTTTGTTTCCAGTAAGTCTTACAATTTTAATGTGTCTGATCATGCAAGAAGCAGAGAGCCTTAGCATCGGGTGCACTGCAACACCGTAGGGTGAAATTTATAGTAAGATGGGGTTGGCAGCCTGAAGGGGGGCAGTCAGCAGTGACTTGTAGCTGTGAGTGCTGTTTATTTTTGCATGACCAGGTTTCAACTATAGAAAATCTCCATATGAAAGGTGGGTTAGTAATAGAGATTGAAATGCAAGAAAAAGATAGTAATATGAGTATGAAATAGGACTTCATCTTCAGTGTAATCACAGAGTACACCTTGCCACTGAAGATGTTCTATAAAGGTAAGCGGGAAAACCACTGTGATAGGCTATTATCTGGAGGCAAGTAGGGATCTGGGGTAAGATATTGGAATTCTGTTATGTTTATATAGAGTATGGCGAGAAATCGGGATAAGCATAAGAGGTCAGGGAACATGTGGTGGTTGGGAGATTTTGGTGAATTTGAGACGGGTAGGGATAAGTCTAGTAGATGTCCACTGATTGTCTTCTGTTGGGGCCTTTTTTAATTGTGATATATGGACCCAGTGCGTGTGTTCTAGAAGTTTGGCTGCTATGTATGTGGATAGGAGGACAGTATAGGGACCTTTCCACCTGGGTTGAAGATCATTGGCTTGGATGTCTTTTAAGTATACTTGGTCTCCTGGGCTGAGAGAGAGATGTGGGCTATAGGTGTTTGTTGGAGGGGGGTGTGCTAGTTCTGCATGTCATCTCAGGAGTTGTCTCAAGAGGGTGACGTATGGAAGATAAGTTTCCAGCATTGAAGAAAGCGTGGGTAACTGCTGGAGGGTGAGGGGCTGGCCATAAACTAATTCAAAAGGACTGAGGCCTGTTGGACTCCATGGGGCTGCTCGCAGTCAGGTTAGGGCTAAAGGAAGGAGAGTTACCCACGATTCTCGAGTCTCAAGGGAGAGTTTGGTGAGCTGTTGTTTGATGAGTCCATTAGCCTTTTCTACCTTACCAGAAGACTGAGGTCTATGAAGGATGTGAAGTTTCCAGGTGATGTGTAGGAGGGCTGCCACCTGTTGGATTACCTTGGAGATGAATGCTGGACCATTGTCAGACTGAAGGGTGACCGGGAGGCCAAACCTAGGGATAATATGTTCAGTGAGTATTGAAGCAACAATGTTAGTGGTTTCTCCTGTGGTGGGATAGGCCTCTATCCACGCTGAAAAGGTGTCCACAAGGGTTAAGAGGTATTTGAATTTTTTATGTTTTGGCATATGTGTGAAATCAATTTGCCAGTCTACGCGTGGTTGGTGTCCTCTGAGTTGGTGGCTGGAATGGGGATTATGCAATGCGCCTTGAGGATTTGTCTTTAGGCAGATAGAGCACTGCTGGTTGATTTTAAGTAATTGTTTTTACTTAAAAAAGAGAAGAAGAAGAGACATTCGGGAGCACATTCAGGCCTACATTGAAAGAGGAGATATCTTCAGATAAAAAGTGGATTGAAGCTTTCTAAGAAAAGATTTTGTGATGTATGCATTCCACTCAGGGAGTTATGCCAGTTTTCTCACAAGGCAGTGTTTGAATACTTTCCTGTGAGATTGAAGAGGAGATATTTTGGAGAGCATTGAGGACTATGGCAAATAGTGAAATATACTGAAATAAAATCGAGGAAGAAGCATTCCAAGAATCTGCTCTCTCATATGGGCATTCATTTCAGAAAGTTAATGCTTACTCTATGTTGCCCAGTTTTGAAACTCTGTCTTTCAAGGATCTGTGAGGGGTTTTTTAGTGAGGCCCGGAGGCTTGTGGTGAGCCAGGAAATGTCTTCCGATGAAACCTGCAGAGAAACTGTCTTAGCAACGGCCTTACAATGTGCATATTCGTCTCATAGAGGTAAATCATTCTTTGGAATGAGCAGCTTGAAATAATTGTTTTTGTGGAATCTGATGTAGGACATTGTGAACGATCCTTAGAATATGGGGAAAGAAATATCTTCAGGGAAAATCCAGAAGGAAGCCTTCTGTGAAACTACTCTGTGTCATCTTAATTCCTCTCACTCAGGTAAACTAATCTTTTATGGATTACTAACCCTGTGTATGTCTAGCGTGTGATGGGATATTCGGGAGCACATTGATGCTTATGGTGTAAAAGGAAATATGTTCCGACTGATACTGGGAGAAGATTTCTGAGGAACTGCTTTGTGATGTGTGCATTTCACTCACAGTGTCATACCTCTCTTTTCATACAGCTTCAGGGAAACCCTTTTGGAGAAACAGGTACCAAGTGATATTTGGCAGCATCTTGATGCCGTTGGTGAAAAGGGAAATAGCCTCAGACACAACCTGGAAAGAAACTTTCTAGGAAACTACTCTGTGATATGTGTAATCATCTCACGTACACAAAGTTTTCATTATATTACGCAGCTTGGAAACGGTCATGGATGGATCCACGAAGGGAATCTCAGGAGCAGATTCAGGACTATGGTGAAAAAGGAAATATCTTCAGATAAAAACTGGAAAGAAGCTTTCTGTGAATCTGCTTTTTGCTATGTTTATTCATCTCATATAGATGAAGCTTTCTTTACATTACACAGTTTGGAAACTCCCTCGTGGATGGATACGTGGAGGGATATTTGGGATGACATATGGGCCTATGGTGAAATAGGAAATATAGTCAGATAAAAACTGGAGCGAAGCTTTCGGAGAAACTGGTTGGTGTTGTGTGCATTACATTCAGAGAGGTATAACTTTCTTCTCATGAGACCCAGTTTGAACACTGTTCCTGTAAAATTAAAGAGTGATATTCGGAGCACATTGAAGACTATGGAAAAAAGTGAAATGTCGCCCATTAAAAACAGAAAGAAGGACTCGAAGAAACTGCTCTCTGACAAGTTCATTCTTTTCACATGGTTAAATCTTACTCTACATTTCCCAGTTTGAAAGTCTGTCTGTGAGGGTTCTGTGAAGGGATAGTAAGTGGCGATCAGAGGTCTGTGTCGAACAACGAAATGTCTTCCTTCTAAAATTGGAGAGAAGGTTTCTGCACAACTCTTTTGTGATGTTTGTATTAATGTCATAGAGTTAAGTCATTCTTTGGATTGAGCAGTTTAAAATCACTGTTTCTGTGGAATCTGAGAAAGGACATTTGGAAACACTCTTTAGAATATCCTGAAAAAGAAATAACCTCGGTGAAAAAACAGAAGGAAACTTTCTGTGAGACTGCTTTGTGTCACGTGAATTCCAATAACACAGTTAAGCTTCTCTTTTCATTGAACAGTATCGTAACTCCTTTTTTGTTTAGTCTGCAAAGGGATATTCTGGAGCACTTTGAGGCTCACGTTGAGAAAGGAAACGTCTTCTGATAGAATCTGGAGAGAAGCTTTCTGAGGAGCTGCTCTGTGACAGTTGCATGTGACTAACAGAAATATACCTTTCTTCTCCTAGAGGATTCTGGAATCCCTTTTGGAGAAAGAGCTACCAAGAGACATTCATGTGTATATGGAGGGCTATGTTAAAAAAGTAAATATCATCAGCCAAAAACTGAAAAGCAGATATCTGTGAAACTGCTTTGTGTTATATACATTTATTCATCTCGCATAGTTAAAACTTTTATTATATTACGCTTTGGAAATTCCATCATGTACGGATCCATGAAGGGACATTCGGGAGCAGATTCCGGCCTATGGTGAAAGAGGAGATATCCTCTGATAAAAACTTTATAGAAGCTTTCTGAGAAACTCCTTTGTGATGTATGCATTCCACTCAGGGAATTATACCACGTTTCTCACAAGGTAGCGCTTAAACACTATTCCTGTGAAATGGAAAAGTAATATTTCTGAGTGGAATGTGGACTATGGAGAATAGGGAAATATACTGAAATAAAATCGAGGAATAGGTGTTCCAAGAACATGCTCTCTGATATGTGCATTCACTTCACAGAGTTAATGCTAAGTCTTTGTTGCTCAGTTTTAAAACTCTCTCTTTGAAGAATCTTTGTAGGGATATTTAGTGACATCCATTGGGTTCTGGTGATCAAGGAAACGTCTTCTGATGAAACCTGCAGACAAACATTCTGAGCAACTGCTTTGCAATGTGTGTATTCGTCTTATAGAGTTAAACCATTCTTTGGATTGAGCAGCTTGAAATCACTGTTTTTGTGGAATCTGAGGAAGGACATTTGGGTACGATACTTAGAATATGGAGAAAGATATATCCTCAGGTAAAATCCAGAAGGAAGCTTTCCGTGAAACTGCTCTGTTTCATCTTAATACCTCTCACTCAGGTAAGCCTCTCTTTTCATTGAGCAGTTTTCTCACCCTGTGTATGTTTAGCGTGTGATGGGATATTCGGGAGCACCTTGAGGCTTACAGTGAAAAAGGAAAAATGCTCAGAACGAAACTCTAGAGAAGCTTTCCGAGGAACTGCATTGTGACGTGTGCATTCCACTCACAATGTTGTACCACACACCTCATGCAGCATCGGGGAAACCCTTTTGGAGAAACAGGTACCAAGTTATATTGAGGAGCATGTTAATTCCGATGGTGAGAAGGGAAACAGCCTCGACAAAACCTGGAAAGAAGCTTTCTTGGTAACTACTCTATGATATGTGTAATCATCTCACATAGATAAAGCTTTCTTTATATTATGCAGCTTGGAAACTGTCATGGACGGATCCACTAAGGGACCTTCAGGAGCACAGTCAGGACGATGGAGAAAAAGGAAATATCTTCAGATAGAAACTGGATAGAAGCTTTCTGTGAATCTGCATATTGCTATGTTTATTCATCTCATATAGTTGAGGCTTTCTCTATATTACACAGCTTGGAAAATCTCTCATGGATGGATCCACGAAGGGATATTTGGGATCACATTAGGGACTATGGTGAAATAGGAAATATAGTCAGATTAAAAACTGGAGAGAAGCTTTCTGAGAAACTGCTTGGTGATGTGTGTATTCCACTCAGGGAGGTATAACTTTCTTCTCATAAAGCACAATTTGAACACTCTTCCTTCAAAACCAAAAGAGTGATATCCTTTGCACATTAAAGACCATGGCAAAAAGTGAAATGTTGTCCAATAAAAAACAGAAAGAAGCACTCAAAGAAAGAGCTCTCTGTCATGTCCGTTCTTTTCACAAGGTTAACGATTACTCTCCATTTCCCAGTTTGAAAGTTGGTCTTTGAGGGTTCTGCAAAGGGATAGTAAGTGGCAATCCGAGGCCTGTGTCAATCAAGGAAATGTTTTCCATCGAAAATTGGAGAGAAACTTTCTGCGCAACTCTTTGTGATGTTTGTATTCATCTCATAGAGTTAAATCATTCTTTGGATTGAACAGTTTGAAGTCACTGTTTCTGTGGAATCTGAGAGAGGACATTTTGAAACGCTGTTTAGAATATCCAGAAAAAGAAATAACATCAGAAATAAACCAGAAGGAATCTTTCTGTGAAACTGCTCTGTGTCACGTGAATTCTGCTCACACAGTGAAGCTTTTCTTTTCCATGAGGAGTATCATAACACAGTTTGCATTTTCTCTGAGAGGGGATATTCTGGAGCGCTTTGAGACTCACGGTAAGAAGGGAAGCGTCTTCAGATAGAAACTTGAGAGAAGCTTTCTGAGGAGCTGCTTTATGACGTGTGCATTCCACTCACAGAAATATACCTTTCTTCGCCTAGAGGATTCCAGAATTTCCTTTGGAGAAGAAGCTACCAAGAGACATTCAGGAGTATAGGTACAGCTCTGATGAAAAAGGAAATATCCTCAGAGAAAAACTGGAACGAATATTTCTGTGAACCTGCTTTGTGTTAGATATGTTTATTCATCTCGCCTGGTTAAAACTTTTCTTGTATTACGCAGTTTGAAAACTCCGTCATGCATAGATCCTCGAAGGGACATTCGGCAGTACATTCAGGCCTACGGTGAAAGCTGAGATATCTTCAGATAAAAAATGCGTAGAAGCTCTCTGAGAGAGTACTTTGTGACGTATGCATTCCACGCTGGATTTATACCTGTTTTCTCACAAGGCAGTGTTTGAACTCTGTTCCTGTGAAACCGAAAAAGTGATATCTCAGAGCACATTGAGGACTACAGCGAATACAGAAATATACTGAAATCAAATCGAGGAACAAGCATTCCAAGAATCTGCTCTCTGATGTGTGCTTTCACTTCAAAGAGTTAATACTTACTCTATGTTGCCCAGTTTCGATTCTCTGTCCTTGAAGGATCTGTGAAGCGATATTTAGTGATGCCCGGAGGCTTGTAGTGGACAAGAAAACGTCTTCCGATGAAACCTGCAGAGAAAAATTGTGAGCAACTGCTTTGTGGTGTGTGTATTCATTTCCTACAATTAAACCATTCTTTGTATTGAGCAGCTTGAAATCAATGCTTTTGTGGCATCTGAGGACGGACATTTGGGAACTATCCTTAGAATATGGAAAAAATAATATGCTCAGGAAACATCCAGTAGGAAGCTTTCTGTGAAACTGCTCTCTGTCGTCTTAATTCCTGTCACTCAGTTAAGCCTCTCTTTCCATTGAGCAGTTTTCTAACCCTGTGTATGTTTAGCGTGTGATGGGATATTCGGTAACACTCTGAGGCTTATGGTGAAAAAGGGAATATGCTCAGACCGAAACTGCAGAGAATCTTTCCCAGGAAGTGCTTTCTGATGTGTGCATTCCATTCACAGTCTTATACCTCACTTCTCATACAGTGTCGGGGAAACCTTTTTGGAGGAAAAGTGCCTAGTGATATTCAGGAGCATGTTGATGTCAGTGGTGAAAAGGGAAATAGCCTCAGACTAAAACAGGAAAGAAGCTTTCTAGGAAACTACTCTGGGATATGTGTAATCATGTCACAGTGATAAAGCTTTCTTTACATTACGCAGCTTGGAAACTGTCATGGACGGATCCACGAAGGGACCTTCGGGAAAACATTCAGGACTATGGAGAAAAACGAAATACCTTCAGCTAAAAACTGGAAAGAAGATTTCTGTGTATCTGCTTTTGGCTACATTTGTTCATCTCACATCATTGAAGCTTGTTTACATTACACCTTGGAAACTCCCTCGTGGATGGATCTGAGAAAGGATATTTGGGATCACATTCGGGCCTAAGGTGAAATAAGAAATATAGCCAGTTAAAAACTGGAGAGAAGAATTCTGAGAAACTGCTTTCTGATGTATGCATTCCACGCAGGAAGTTATAACATTCTTCTCATAAGACACAGTTTGAACACTGTTCCAATAAAACCAAAAAAGTGATATTCTGAGCACATTGAAGGCTATGGCAAAAACGTGACATGTGGTCCAATAAAAAACAGAAAGAAGCACTCGCAGAAACTTCTCTCTGACATTTCCATTCTTTTCACAGCGTTAAAGCTTACTCTACATTTCCAAGTATGAAAGTCGGTCTTTGAGGGTTCGGTGAAGGGATTGTAAGTGGCAACCGGAGGCCTGTGTCAAGCAAGGAATTGTCTTCCATCGCAAATTGGAGAGAAGTTTTGTGCGCAACTCTTTTGTGATGCTTGTATTCATCTCAAAGAGTTAAATCTCTTTGGATTGAGTAGTTTGAAATCACTGTTTCTGTGGAATCTGAGAAAGGACATTTGAAAACGCTTTTTAGAATATTCTGAAAAAAAAAAAACCTCAGAGAGAATCAAGAAGGAAGCTTTGTTTGGAACTGCTCTGTGTCTCATGAATTCCACTCACACAATTAAGCTTCTCTTTTCATTGAGCAGTATCATTACACTGTTTTTGTTTAGTCGGTGAAGGGATATTCAGGAGTGCTTTGAGGCTTATGGTGAGAAAGGAACCGTCATCAGATAGAAACTGGAGAGAAGCTTTCTGAGGAGCTGCTTTGTGACGTGTACATTCCACTCACAGAAATATACCTTTCTTCTCCTAAAAGATTCCGGAATCCCTTTTGGAGAAAAAGCTACCAAGAGACATTCGGGCGTATAGGGACCGCTATGGTGAAAAGGATGATCATCACAGAAAAACTGGAAAGAAGATTTCTGTGAAAATCCTTTTTGTTAGATTTGTTCATTCATCGCACATAGTTAAAACTTTTCTTATATTATGCAGTTTGGAAACTCCGTCATGCATGGATCCACGCAGTGCCATTCAGGAGAACATTCAGGCCTACGTTGAAACAGGAGATATCTTCAGATAAAAAGTGGATAGAAGCTTTCTGAGAAACTACATTGTGATGTATGCATTCCACTCAGGGAGTTATAACTCTTTTCTCACAAGATAGTGTTTGAACACTGATCCTGTGAAACCAAAAAGGTGATAGTTCGGAATGCATTGAGGACTAAGGCGGATAGTGAAATATACTGAAATATAATCGAGGAAGAAGCGTTCCAAGAATCTGCTCTCTGATATGTGCATTCACTTCACAGAGTTAATGCTTACTCTATGTTGCCTAGCTTCAAAACTCTGTCTTTGAAGAATCTGTGAAGGGATATTTAGTGACGCCCAGAGGCTTGTGGTGAACGAGCACACGTCTTCCAATGAAACCTGCAGAGAAACGTTCTGAGCAACTGCTTTGCGATGTATGTATTCGTCTCATAGAGTTATACCATTCTTTGGCTTGAGCAACGTGAAATAACTGTTTTTGTGAAATCTGAGAAAGGACATTTAGGAAAGATCCTTAGAATATGGAGAAAGAAATATCCTCAGGTAAAATCCAGAAGGAAGCTTTCTATGAAACTGCTCTGTGTTGGGTTAATTCCTCTCGCTCAGTTAAGCCACGCTTTTCATTGAGCAGTTTTCTAACCCTGTGTATGTTTAGCGTATGATGAGGTATTCGAGAACACCTTGAGTCTAACGGTGTAAAAAGAAATATGTTCAGACAAAAGTGGAGAGAAGCTTTCCGGGGAACTGCTTTGTGACGTGTGCATTCCACTCACAGTGTTATACCTCTCTCCTCATACAGTGTCGAGGAAACCCTTTTGAAGAAACAGGTACCAAGTGATATTCAGGAGGATGTTGACACCGATGGTGAAAAGGGAAGTAGCCTCAAATAAAAACTGGAAAGAAGCTTTCTAGGAAACTACTCTGTGATATGTGTAATCATATCACATAGATAAAGCTTTCTTTACGTTACACACCTTGGGAACTGTCATGGACGTATCCATGATGGACGTTCGGGAGCACATTCAGGACTATGGAGAAAAGGAAAATATCTTCAGATAAAAACTGGAAAGAAGCTGTCTGTGAATCTGCTTTTTGCTATATTTGTTCATCTCACATAGTTGAAGCCTCCTTAACATTACGCGGCTTGTAAACTCACCCAGGGATGGATCTGTGAAGGGATATTTGGGATCACGTTCGGGCCTATGTTGAAATAGCAAATATAGTCAGATAAAAACTGGAGAGAAGCTTTCTGAGAAACTGCTTGGTGACGTGTGCATTCCATTCACAGTGTTATACCTATCTTCTCATACAGCGTCAGGGAAACCCTTTTGGAGAAATCGTCCCAAGTGATATTCGGGAACATGTTGATGCTGAAGGTGAAAAGGGAAATAGCATGAGACAAAAACAGCAAAGAAGTTTCTCAGAAACTACTCTGTGATATATGTAATCATCTGACATAGATTAAGCTTTCTTTATATTACACAGCTTGGAAACTGTCACGGACGGATCCAGGAAGGGACCTTTGGGAGGACTTACAGGACTATGGTGAAAAAGGACATATCTTCAGATAAAAACTGGAAAGAAGTTTCTGTGAATCTGTTTTATGCTATGTTTACTCATCTCGCATAGATGAAGCTTTCTTTACATTGTGTGGCTGGGAAACTCACTCGCGGATGGATCCGTGAAGGGATATTTGGGATCACATTCAGGTCTATGGTGGAATAGGAAATATACCCATATAAAAACTGGAGAGAAGCTGTCTGAGAAACTGCTTGATTATGTGTGTATTCCACTCAGAAAGTTATAACTTTCTTCTCATAAGACACAGTTGGAACCCTGTTCCTGTAAAACAAAAAGAATGATATTCAGAGCACATTGAAGACTATGACAAGTAGTCAAATGTCGTCCAATAAAAAAATAGAAAGAAGCACTTGAAGAAACTTCTCTCTGACATGTCAATTCTTTTCACAGCGTTAAAGCTTACTCTACATTTCCAAGTGTGAAAGTCGGTCTTTGATGGTTTTGTGAAGGTATAGTAAGTGGCAACCGGAGGCCGGTGTCGATCAAGGAAATGTCTTCCATCGAAAATTGGAGAGAAGCTTTCTGCACAACTCTTTTGTGATGTTTGTATTCAACTCGTAGAGTTAAATATTTCTTGGGATTGATCAGTTTGAAATCACTGTTTCTCTGGAATCTGAGAAAGGACAATTGTAAATGCTTTTTAGAATATCCTGAAAAGGAAATAACCTCAGAGAGAAACCAGAAGGAAGCTTTCTGTGAAACTGCTCTGTGTCACGTGAATTCTGCTCTCACAGTTAAGCTTCTCTTTTCATTGGGGAGTATCAAAACACTGTTTTTGCTTAGTCTGAGAGGAGATATTCAGGAGCTCTTTCAGACTCATGGTAAGAAAGGAAAGGTCTTCAGATAGAAACTGGAGAGAAGCTTTCTGGGGAGCTGTTTCCTCACGTGGGCATTCCACTCACAGAAATATACCTTTCTTCTCCTAGAGGATTCTGGAATATCTTTTGTAGAGAAAGCTACCAAGAGACATTCTGGAGTATAGGTATGGCTCTAGTGAAAAAGAAAATAACCTCAGACAATAACTGGAACGAATATTTCTGTGAACCTCCTTTGTGTTAGATGTATTTATTCATCTCGCCTGGTTAAAACTTTTCTTGTATTACGCAGTTTGGAAACTCCGTCATGCACGGATCCACGAAGAGACATTCGGGAGCACATTCAGGCCTATAGTGAAAGAGAAGATATCTTCAGATAAAAACTGGATAGAAGCTCTCTGAGGAAGTACTTTGTGATGCATGCATCTCACTCAGAATATATACCTCTTTTCTCACAAGGCAATGTTTGAACACTGTTCCTGTGAAACCGAAAATGTGATATTTCCCAGCACATTGAGGCCTATGGCGAATAGGAAAATATACTGAAATAAAATAGAGGAACAAGCGTTCCAAGAATCTGCTCTCTGATATGTGCATTCACTTCACAGAGTTAATGCTTACTCTATGTTGCTCAGTCTCACAACTCTGTCTTCGAATAATTTGTGAAGGGACATTTACTGACTCCTGTGGGCTTTTGGTGAGCGAACACATGTCTTCTGATGAAACTTGAAGAGAATCTTTCTGATCAACTGCTTCATGATGTGTGTATTCGTCTCATAGAGTTAAACCATTGTTGGAATGAAGAGCTTAAAATCACTCTTTTTGTGGAATCTGAGGAAGGAGTATTGGGAATGATCCTTAGAATATGGAGAAAGAAATATCCTGAGGTAAAACACAGAAGGAAGCTTTCTGTGAAACTGCTCTGTGTCATCTTAATTCCTCTCACTCTGTTAAGCCTCTCTTTTGATTGAGTAGTTTTCTAACCCTGTGTATGTTTAGTGTGTGCTGAGATATTCGGGAACACTTTGAGGCTAACAGTGAAAAAGGAAACATGTTCAGACCGAAACTGGAGAGAAGCTTTCTGAGGAACTGCTTTGTGACGTGTGCATTCCACTCACACGGCTATACCTCTCTTCACATACAGCATTGGGGAAACCCTTTTGGAGAAGCAGGTATAAAATAATATTCGGGAGCAGGTTGATGCTGATGGTGAAAAGGGAAAGCCTCAGACAAAAAATTTAAAGAATTATTCTAGGAAAATACTCTGTGATATGTGTAATCATCTGAAATAGCTAAAGATTTCTTTACATTAAGCAGCTTGGAAACTGTCATGGACGGATCCATGAAGAATCCCTCAGGAGCACATTAAGGGCTATGGTGAAAAAGGAAATATCTTCAGATAAAAAATGGAAAGAAGCTTTCTGTTAGTCTGCTTTTGCTATGTTTATTCATCTCACATAGGTGAAGCTTACTTTACCTTACACAGCTTGGAACCTCCCTCATAGATGGATCCACGTAAGTATATTTGGGATCACATTCGGGCCTATGTTGAAATAGGAAATGTAGTCAGATAAAAACTGCAGAGAAGCTTTCTGAGAAACTGCTTGGTGATGTGAGCATTCCACTCAGGGAGATATAACTTTCTTCTCATAAGGCACATTTTGAACACTGTTCTTGTAAAACCTAAAGAGTGATAAAAACAGAAAGACGGACTAGAAGAAACTGATCTCTGACATGTCCATTTTTTTTCACAGAGGTAAAGCTTCCTCTATATTTCCCAGGTTGCAAGTCGGTCTTTGAGGGTTCTGCGAAGGGATAGTAATTAGTCAATAGTAATTGACAACGGGAGGACTGTGTCGAGCAAGGAAATGTCTTCCATCGAAAATTGGAGAGAATCTTTCTGTCCAATTCTTTTGTAATGTTTGTATTCATCTCATAGAGTTAAATCATTCTTTGGATTAAGCTGTTTGAAATCACTGTTTCTGTGGAATCTGAGAAAGGACATTTGGAAACTTTCTTTAGAATATACTGAAAAAGACAAAACCTCAGAGAGTAACCAGAAGGAAGCTTTCTGTGAAATTCGGTCTTTGAGGGTTCTGCAAAAGGATAGAAAGTGGCAACCAGAGGCCTGTGTCGTGCAAGGAAATGTCTTCCATCGAATATTTGAGAGAAGCCTTCTCCTCAACTCTTTTGTGAAGTTAGTGTTTATCTCATAGAGTTAAATCGTTCTTTGGATTGAGTAGTTTGAAATCACTGTTTCTGTGGAATCTAAGAAAGGACATTTGGAAACGCTCTTTAGAATATCCTGAAAAAGAAATAACCTCAGACTGAAACCAGAGGGAAGCTTTCTGTCTAACTGCTCTGCGTCACGTGAATTGCGCTCAAACAGTTAAGCTTCTCTTTTCATTGAGCAGTATCATAACACTGTTTTTGTTTAGTTTGTGAAGGGATATTCAGGAGCACTTTGTGGCTTACAGTGAGAAAGGAAACGTCTTCACATAGAAACAGGAGAGAAGCTTTCAGAAGAGCTGCTTTGTGCCATCTGCATTCCACTCACAGAATTCCACTCACAGAATGACTTGTGCATTCCACTCACCATTCTTCTCCTAGAGGATTCCGGAATATCTTTTGGAGAAAAAGCTACGAAGAGACAGTCGGGACACTAGGGATGGCTATGGTGAAAAAGGAAACATCCTCAGACAAAAACTGGAAAACAGATTTCTGTGAAATTGTTTGTGGTAGCTATATTTATTCACCTCGCATAGTAAAAACTTTTCTTATATTACGCAGTTTGGAAATTCTGTCATGCATGGATCCTCAAAGAGACATTTGGGAGCACATTCAGGCCTATGGTGAAGGAAGAGATATCTACAGATAAAAAGTGGAGAGAATATTTCTGAGAAACGACATTGTGATGTATGCATTCCACTCAGGGAGATATACCTCTCATATGGCTGTGTTTGAATACTTCCTGTGAAATCGAAAAAGTGATATTTTGGAGTGCATTCAGGACAATGGCGAATAGTGAACTATACTGAAATAAAATTGATGAAGAAGCGCTCCAAGAATTTGCTCCCTGTTATGTGCATTCACTTCACACAGTTAATGCTTACTCTACATTGTCCAGTTTCGAAATTCTGTCTTTGAAAAATCTGTGATGGCATATTTACTGACGCCCGGAGGCTGGTGGTGAGCAAGGAAACGTCTTCTGATGAAACCTGCAGAGAAACTTTCTGAGCAAAGGATTTGCAATGTGTGTATTCGTCTCATAGAGTTAAACAGTTCTTTTGATTGAACAGCTTAAAATCACTGTTTTTGTGGAATCTGATGTGGACATTTGGGAACTATCCATAGAACATCGAGAAAAAATATTCTCAGGTATAATCCAGAAGGAAGCTTTCTGTGAAACTGCTCTGTGTCGCCTTAATGGCTCTCACTCAGTTAATCCCCTCTTTTAATCAAGCAGTTTTCTAATCCTTTGTATGCTTAGTGTGTGACGGGATATTCGGGAGCACTTTGAGGCTTACCGTGAAAGAGGAAATATGTTCAGACCAAAATTGGAGAGAAGCTTTCTGAGGAACTGCCTTGTGACGTGTGCATTCCACTCACATTGTTATACTTCTCTTCTCTTACAGCATTGGGGAAACCCTTTTGGAGAAACAGGTACCAAGTGATACTCGGGAGCATGTTGGTACCCATGGTGAAAAGGGAAATAGCCTCAGACTAAAACTGGAAAAAGCTTTCTAGGAAACTACTCTGTGATAGGTGTAATCATCTCACATAGATAATGCTTTCTTTACATTACGCAGCTTGGAAACTCTCATGGAGGGATCCATGAAGGGACCATTGGGAACACTTTGAGGACTAAGGCGAAAAATGAAATAATTTCAGATAAAAATGGGAAAGAAGCGTTCTGTGAATCTGTTTTTGCTACGTTTATTCATCTCACATAGATGAAGCTTTCTTTACATTACACAGCTTGGAAACTTCCTCGTGGATGGATCCATGAAGGAATATTGGGGATCAAATTCAGGCCTATACTGTAATAGGAAATATAGTCAGACCAAAACGGGAGAGAAGCTTTCTGTGAAACTGCTTGGTGATGTGTACGTTCCACTCAGGGAGTTATAACTTCCTTCTCATAAGGCACAATTTGAACACTGTTCCTGTAAAACCAAAGGAGTTATATTCGGAGCAGACTGAAGACTATGGCCAAATTGAAATATCCAATAAAAAAGAGAAAGAAGCACTCAAAAGAACTGCTCTCTAACATGTCCATTAATACACAGGGTTAAAGCTTACTCTACATTTCTCAGTTTGAAAGTTGGTCTTTGAGGGTACTGTCAAGGGATAGTAAGTGGCAACCGGAGGCCCGTGTCGAGCAAGGAAATGTCTTCCATCGAATATTTGAGAGAAGCTTTGTGCACAACACTTTTGTGAAGTTTATGCTCATCTCATAGAGTTAAATCTTTCTTTGGATTGAGTAGTTTGAAATCACTGTTTCTGTGTAATCTGAGAAAGGACATTTGGAAACGCTCTTTAGAATATCCTGAAAAAGAAATAACCTCAGAGAGAAACCAGAAGGAAGCTTTCTGTGAAACTGCTCTGTGTCACGTGAATTCCACTGACACAGTTAAGCTTCTCTCTTCATTGAGCAGTATGATAACACTATTTTTGTTTACTCTGCAAAGAGATATTCAGGAGCGCTTTGAGCCTTACGGTGAGAAAGGAAACGTCTTCAGATAGAAACTGGAGAGAAGCTTTCTGAGGAGCTGCATTGTGACGTGTGCATTCCACTCACAGAATTCCACTCACAGAATGATGTGTGCATTCCACTCACAGAATGATGTATGCATTGCAATCACCTTTCTTCTCCTAGAGGATTGTGGAATTCCTTTTGGAGAAAAAGCTACCAAGAGACATTGGGGAGTATACGGATGGCTATGGCGAAAAAGGAAATATCCTCAGACAAAAACTGCAAAGAAGATTTCTGTGAAACTGCTTTGTTTTACATATTTTTATTCATCTCGTGTAGTTAAAACTTTTCATATATTATGCTGTTTGGAAACTCTGTCATGCACGGATCCGGAAAGGGACATTCGGGAGCACATTCAGGCCTAAAAAGTGGATGGAAGCTTTCTGAGAAGCCACTTTGTGATGTATGCATTCCACTCAGGGAGTTTTTCCTCTTTTTTCGCAAGGCAGTGTTTTTGCACTCTTCCTGTGAAACCAAAAATGTGATATTTCAGAGCGCATTGAGGACTATAGCCAATAGTGAAATATACTGAAATAAAATCGAGGAAGAAGCATTTGAAGAATCTGCTCTTTGATATGTGCATTCACTTCACAGAGTTAATGCTTACTCTACGTTGCCCCGTTTTGAAACTCTGTCTTTGAAGGATGTGTAAAGGGATATTTTGTGACGCCCGGAGGCTTGCGGTGAGCAAGGAAACGTCTTCGGATGAAACCTGCAGAGAAACTATGAGCAATAGCTTTGCGATTTGTGTATTCCTCTCTTAAAGTTAAACGTTTCTTTGGATTGAACACCTTGAAATCACTGTTTTTGTGAAATCTGATGTAGGATATTTGGGAACGATCCTTAGAACATGGAGAAAGAAATATCCTCAGGTAAAATACAGAAGAAAGCTTTCTGTGAAACTGCTCTGTTTCATCTTAATGGCTCTCAATCAGTTAAGCCCCTCTTTTCATTGAGCATTTTTCTAACCCTGTGTATGTTTAGCGTGTGACGGGATATTCGGGAGCACATTGAGGCTTACGGTGAAAAAGGAAATATGTTCCGACCAAAACTGGAGAGAAGCTTTCTGAGGAACTGCCTTGTGACGTATGCATTCCACTCACTGTGTTATACCTCTCTTCTCATAGAGCTTCGGGGAAACCCTTTTGGAGAAACAATACCAAGTGATATTCGGGAGCATGTTGATGCCGATGATGAAAAGGGAAATAGCCTCAGACTAAAACTGGAAAAAGCTTTCTAGGAAACTACTCTTTGATATGTGTAATCATGTCAAATAGATAATGCTTTCTTTACATTACGCAGCTTGGAAACTGTCTTGCATGGATCCATGAAGGGACCATCGGGAGCACCTTGAGGACTATGGTGAAAAACAAAATATCTTCAGATCAGAAAGGGAAAGAAGCTTTCTGTGAATCTGCTTTTTGCTATGTTTATTCATCTCACATAGATGAAGCTTTCTTGACGTTACACAGTTTGGAAACTGCCTCGTGGATTAATCCGCAAAGGGATATTTGGGATCACATTCGGGACTACAGTGAAATAGGAAACATAGTCAGATCAAAACGGGAGAGAAGCTTTCTGAGAAACTGCTTGGTGACGTCTGCATTCCACTCAGGGAGTTATAACTTTCTTCTCGTAAGGCACAATTTGAACACTGTTCCCGTAAAACCAAAAGAGTGATATTCAGAGCTCATTGAAGACTATGGCAAAATTGAAATGTCCCATAAAAAACAGAAAGAAACACTCGAAGAAACTGCTCTCTGACATGTCCATTGTTACACCGGATTAAAGCTTACTATACATTTCCCAGTTGGAAAGACGGTCTTTGAAGGTTCTGCAAAGGGATAGTAATTGGCAACCAGAGGCCTGTGTCGAGCAAGGAAATGTCTTCCATCGAATATGTGAGAGAAGCTTTTTCCGCAACTCGTTTGTGAAGAGTGACTTCATTTCATAGAGTTAAATCATTCTTTGGATTGAGCAGTTTGAAATCACTGTTTCTGTGGAATCTGTGAAAGGAAATTTGGAAACGCTCTTTAGAATATCCTGAAAAAGAAATAACCTCAGAAAGATACCTGAAGGAAGCTTTCTGTGAAATTGCTCTGTATCATGTGAATTCTGCTCACACAGTGAAGCTTCTCTTTTCATTGTGCAGTATCATAACACTGTTTTTGTTTAGTCTGTGAAGGGATATTCAGGAGCGCTTTGAGGCTTAGGTGGGAAAGGAAACGTCTTCAGATAGAAACTGGAGAGAATCTTTCTGAGGAGCATCTTTGTGATGTGTGCATTCCACTCACAGAATTACACTCACAGAATAACGTGTGCATTCCACTCACCTTTCTTCTCCTAGAGGATTCCGGATCCCTTTTGGATAAAAAACTACCAAGTGTCATTCAGGAGTATAGGGTTGGCTATGGTGAAAAAGACAATATCCGGAGACAAAAACTGGAAAGAAGATTTCTGTGAAACTGTGTTGTGTTAGATGTATTTATTCATCTCGCATAGTTAAAACTTTTCTTATATTACTCAGTTTGGAAGCTCCGTCTTGCACGGATCTGCAAAGGGACATTCAGGAGCACATTCAGGCCTATGGTAAAGCAGGAGATATCTTCAGATAAAAAGTGGATAGAAGCTTTCTGAAAAACGACTTTGTGATATATCGATTCCACTCAGGTAGTTATACCTCTTTTCTCACAAGGCAGTGTTTGAACACTGTTCTTGCGAAACTGAAAAAGTGTTATTTCAGAGCGCATTGAGGACTATGGTGCCTAGTGAAATATACTGAAATAAAATTGAGGAAGAAGCATTCCAAGAATCTGCTCTCTGATATGCGCATTCACTTCACACAGTTAATGCTTACTCTATGTTGTCCAGTTTCGAAAGTCTGTCTTTGAAGAATCTGTAAAGGGATATTTCGTGACACCCGGAGGCTTGTGAGCAAGGAAACATCTTCCGATGAAACTTGCAGAGAAACTTTCTGAGCAACTGCTTTGCAATGTGTGTATTCGTCTCATAGAGTTGAACCATTCTTTGGATTGAACAGCTTGAAATCACTGTTTTTGTGGAATCTGAGGGAGGACATTTGGGAAGGAACCTGAAAACATTGAGAAATAAATATCCTCAGGGCAAATCCAAAAAGAAGCTTTCTGTGAATCTGCTCTGTGTCGTCTTAATGGCTCTCATTCAGTTAAGCCCTTCTTATCATTCAGCAGATTTCTAACCCTGTATGCTTAGCATATGACAGGATATTCGGGAGCACTTTGAGGCTTACAGTGAAAAAGGAAATATGTTCAGACCAAAACTGAAGAGAAGCTTTCCAAGGAACTGCTTTGATTCATGTGCATTTCAGTCAGAGTGTTATACCTCTCTTCTCATACAGCGTCGGGGAAACGCTTTTGGAGGAACAGGTAACAAGTGATATTTGGGACGTTGTTGATCCTGATGGCAAAAAGGGAAAGAACCTCAGAGAAAAACTGGAAAGAAGATTTCTAGGAAACTACTCTTTGACATGTGTAATCACCTAGAATAGGTAAAGCTTTCTTTACATTATGTAACTAGGAAACTGTCATGGACGATTCCAGGAAGGGACTTTCGGGAGCACATTCAGGACTGTGGAGAAAAAGGAAATCTCTTCAGATAAAAACTGGAAAGAAGTTTTCTATGAATCTGTTTTTGCTATGTTTATTCGTCTCACAGAGATGAAGTTTTCTTTACATTATGCACTTTGGAAACTCCCTCGTGTATGGATCCACGAAGGGATATTTGGGATCACATTCAGGCCTATAGTGAAATAGGAAATATAGTCAGATCAAAACGGGAGAGAAGCTTTCTGAAAAACTGCTTAGTGACGTGTTCATTCCACTTATGGAATTATAACTATCTTCTCATAAGGCAAAATTTGAACACTGTTCCTGTAAACCCAAAAGAGTGATATTCGGAGCACATTGAAGACTATGGCAAAATTGAAATGTCCAATAAAAAACAGAAAGAAGCACTCGAAGGAACTGGTCTCTGATATGTCCATTTTTACACAGGGTTAAATATTACTCTACATTTCCCAGTTTGAAAGTCGGTCTTTCAGGGTTCTGGGAAGGGATAGGAAGGGGCTACCGGAGGCCTGTGTGGAGCAAGGAAATCTCTTCCATTGAATATCTGAGAGAAGATTTCTGCATAAAACTTTTGTGAAGTTTGTGCAAATCTCATAGAGTTAAATCATTCTTTGGTTTGAGTAGTATGAACTCACTGTTTCTGTGGAATCTGAGAAAGGACTTTTGGAAACGCTCTTTAGAATATCCTGAAAAAGAAATAACCTCAGAGTGAAACCCGAGGAAAGCTTTCTGTGAAACTGCTCTGTGTCACGTGAATTCTGCTCACACACTTAAGCTTCTGTTTTCATTGAGCAGTATCATATCACTGTTTTTGTTTAGTCTGCGAAGGGATATTCAGGAGGACTTTGTGGCTTACAGTTAGAAAGGAAACCTCTTCACATAGAAACAGGAGAGAAACTTTCGGAGGAGCTGCTTTGTGTCGTCTGCATTCCCCTCACAGATTACCACTCACAGAATGACGTGTGCATTCCACTCACCTTTCTTCTCCTAGAGGATTCCAGAATCCCTTTTGGAGAAGAAGCTACCAAGAGACATTTGGGAGTATAGGGATTGCTATGGTGAAAAGTGAAATAACCTCAGACAAATACTGAAAGGAAGATTTCTGTGAAACTGCTTCGTGTTAGATATTTTTATTCATCTCGCATAGTTAAAACTTTTCTTATATTACACAGTTTGGAAACTCCGTCATGCACGGATCCACGAAGCGTCATTCGGGAGCACATTGAGGCTGACGGTGAAAAAGGAGATATCTTCAGATAAAAAGTGGAGAGAAGCTTTATGAGAAACGACTTTATGATGTATGCATTCCACTCAGGGAGTTATACCTCTTTTCTCATGAGGCAGTGTTTGAACACTGTTCCTGTAAAACCAAAAAAAGTGATATTTCGGAGCGCATTGGGGACTATGGTGAATAATGAAATATACTAAAATAAAATCGAGGAAGATGCGTTCCAAGTATCTGCTCTGTGATATGTGCATTCAATTCACAGAGTTAATGCTTACTCTATGTTGCCCAGGTTCGAAATTCTGTCTTTAAAGGATCTGTGAAGCGATATTTAGTGACGCCCGGAGGCTTGTGGTGAGCAAGGAAACGTCTTCCGATGAAACTTGCAGAGAAACTTTCTGAGCAACTGCTTTGCAATGTGTGTATTCGTCTCATAGAGTGAACCCGTTCTTTGGATTGAAAAGCTTGAAATCACTGTTTTTGTTGAATCTGAGGAAGGACATTTGGGAACGTTCCTTTGAACATAGATAAAGGTATACACTCAGGTAAATCCAGAAGGAAGCTTTCTGTGAAACTGCTCTCTGTTGTCTTTATGGCTCTCACTCAGATAATCCCCTTTTCATTGAGTAGTTTTCTTACCCTTTGTATGCTTAGCATGTGACGAGATATTCGGGAGCACTTTCAGCCTCACAGTGAAAAAGGAAATATGTTCAGACCAAAGCTGGAGAGAAGCTTTCCGAGGAACTGCATTGTGACGTGTGCATTTCACTCACAGTGTTATACCTGTCTTCTCATAGAGAATCGGGAAACCCTTTTGGAGAAACAGGTACCAAATGATATTTGGGAGCATGTTGCTGCCGATGGTGAAAAGGGAAATAATCTCAGACTGAAACTGGGAAAAGCTTTCTAGGAAACTACTCTGTGATATGTGTAATCATCTCAAATAGATAAAGGTTTCTTTACATTACACAGCTTGGAAACTGTCATGGAAAGATCCACAAAGGGACCTTCGGGATCATTTTGAAGACTATGGTGAAAGACAAAATATCTTCAGCTACAAACGGAAAAGAAGCTTTCTGTGAATCTGCTTTTTGCTATGTTTATTCATCTCACAGAGATGAAGCTTTCTTTACATGACAAATCTTGGAAACTCCCTTGTGGATGGAACCACGAAGGGATACTTCAGATCACATTCGGGCCTAGAGTGAAATAGGAAATATATTCAGATTAAAACGGGAGAGAAGCTTTCTGAGAAACTGCTTTGTGACGTCTGCATTCCACTCAGGGCATTATAACTTTCTTCTCATAAGGCACAATTTGAACACTGTTCCTGTAAAACCAAAAGAGTGATATTCGGAGCACATTGAAGTCTATGGCAAAATTGAAATATCCAATAAAAAACAGAAAGAAGCACTTGAAGAAACTTCTCTCTGTCATGTCCATTTTAACACATGGTTATAGCTTACTCTATATTTCCCAGTTTGAAAGTCGGGTTTGAGGGTTCTGCGAAGGGATAGTAAGTGGAAACTGGAGGCCTGTGTTGAACAAGGAAACATTTTCCATCAAAAATTGGAGAGAATCTTTCTGTGTGTAATCTTTTGAGATGTATGTATTCATCTCATAGAGATACATCATTCCTTGGATTCAGCAGTTTGGAATGACTGTTTCTGTGGAATCTGAGAAAGGACATTTGGAAACGCTTTTTAGAATATCCTGTAAAAGAAATAACCTCAGAGAGAAACGAGAAGGAAACATTCTGTGAAATTGCTCTCTGTCAAGTGAATTCCACTCACACAGTTAAGCTTCTCTTTTCATTGAGAAGTATCATAACTCTGTTTTTGTTTAGTCCGATAAGGGATATTCAGGAGCACTTTAAGGCTCACGGTGAGAAAGGAAACGTATTCAGATAGAAACTGGAGAGAAGCTTTCTGAGGAGCTGCTTTATGGCGTGTGCATTCCACTCACAGAATGACGTGTGCATTCCACTCACCTTTCTTCTCCTAGAGGATTCCGGAATCTCTTTTATAGAAAAAGCAATCAAGAGACATTCAGGAGTATAGGGATGGCTATGGTGAAAAAGGAAATATCCTCAGACAAAAACTGGAAAGAAAATTTCTGTGAAACTGCATTGTGTTAAATGTATTTATTCATCTTGCATAGCTAAAACTTTTCTTGTATTACTCAGTTTGGAAACTCCGTCATGGACGGATCCATGAAGGGACATTCAAGAGCACATTCAGGCCTATCGTGAAAGAGGAGATACCTTCAGATAAAAAGTGGAGAGAAGCTTTCTGAGAAACGACTTTGTGATGTATGCATTCCACTCCGGTGGTTATATCTCGTTTCTCACAAGGCAATGTCACTGTTCCTGTGAAATCAAAAAAGTGATATTTCGGAGTGCATTGAGGACTATGGCAAATAATGAAATATACTGAAATAAAATCGAGGAAGAAGCCTTCCAAGAATCTGCTCTTTGATATGTGCATTCACTTCACAGAGATAATCCTTACTCTATGTTGCCCAGTTTCAAAACTCTGACTTTGAAGAATCTGCGAAGGGATATTTAGTGACATCCGGAGGCTTCTGGTGAGCAAGGAAACGTCTTCCAATGAAATCTGCAGAGAAACTTTCTGAGGAATGGCTTTGTGATATGTGTATTCGTCTCATAGAGTTAAACCGTTCTTTACATTGAAGAGCTTGAAATCACTGTTTTTGTGAAATCTGAGGAAGGACTTTTGGAAACGATACCTAGAATATGGATAAAGAAGTATCCTCAGCTAAAATTCAAAAGGTAGCTTTCTGTGAAACTGCTCTGTGTTGTCTTAATTCCTCTCACTCAGTTAAGGCTCACTTTTCATTGAACGGTTTTATAACCCTTTGTATGTTTAGCGTGTAATGCAATATTCATGAGCACTTCGAGGCTTATGGTGAAAAAGCAAATATGTTCAGATCGAACCTGGAGAGAAGCTTTCCGAAGAACTGCTTTGTCTCATGTGCATTCCACTCAGAATGTTATACCTCTCTTCTCATACAGCATCAGGGAAACCCATTTGGAGGAACAGGTACCAAGTGATATTGGGGAGCATGTTGATGACGATGGTGAAAAGGGTAATAGCCTCACAGAAAAACTGGAAAGAAGCTTTTTAGGAAACTACTCTTTGATAAGTGTAATCATCTCACATAGGTAAAGCTTTCTTTACAATACACAACTAGGGCTGTCATGGACGGATCCAGGAAGGGGCCTTCGGGAGCACATTCAGGACAGTGGTGAAAAAGGAAATCTCTTCAGAAAAAACTGGAAAGAAGGTTTCTGTGAAACTGTTTTATGCTATTCTTATTCATCTCCCCGAAATGAAGCTATCTTTACATTATGCAGCTTGGAAACGCCCTCTTGGATGCATCTGCGAAGGGACACTTGGGATCATATTTGGGCCTATGGTGAAATAGGAAATATAGTCCGATCAAAACGGGAGAGAAGCATTCTGAGAAACTGCTTGGTGATGTGTGCTTTCCACTCAGGGAGTTATAACATTCTTCTCATAAGCCACAGTTTGAACAGTGTTCCTGTAAACCAAAAGACTGATATTCGGAGCACAATGAAGACTATGGCAAAATTGAAATGTCGTCCAATAAAAAACAGAAAGAAGCACTCGAGGAAACTGCTCTCTGACATGTGCATTTTTACACAGGGTTAAAGCTTACTCTACATTTCTCCGTTTGAAAGTCGGCCTTTCAGGGATCTGGGAAGGGATATTAAGGGGCAACCAGAGGCCTGTGTCGAGCAAGGAAATGTCTTCCATCGAATATTTGAGAGAAGCTTTCTGCGTAACACTTTCATAAAGTTTGTGCTCATCTCATAGAGTTAAATCATTGTTTGGATTGAGTAGTTTGAAATCACAATTTCTGCGGGATATTAGAAAGGATATTTGGAAATGCTCTTTAGAATATCCTGAAAAAGAAATAACCTCAGAAAGAAACAAGTAGGAAGGTTTCTGTGAAACTGCTCTGTGTCACTTGAATTCCGCGGAAACAGTTAAGCTTCTCTTTTCTTTTTCTTTTTCTTTTTTCCAAAAATGTTAAAAAAAAATTTATTTGCTCACATATATGAAAATTCATGGCTTGTTCCTTCCTGAATTCTTTATTTACTTATTTATTTATTTATTTATTTATTTATTTATTTATTTATTTATATTATACTTTAAGTTCCAGGGTACATGTGCATAATGTGCAGGTTTGTTACACATGTATACTTGTGCCATGTTGGTGTGCTGCACCCATCAACTCGTCAGCACCCATCAATTCATCATTTATATCAGGTATAACTCCCCAATGCAATCCCTCCCCCCTCCCCCCTCCCCATGATAGGCCCCAGTGTGTGATGTTCCCCTTCCCGACTCCAAGTGATCTCATTGTTCAGTTCCCACCTATGAGTGAGAACATGCAGTGTTTGGTTTTCTCTTCTTGTGATAGTTTGCTAAGAATGCTTTAAAGTTCATATGGAATCAAAAAAGAGCCCGCATTGCCAAGACAATCCTAAGTCAAAAAGACAAAGCTGGAGGCGTCATGCTACCTGACTTCAAACTATACTGCAAGGCTACAGTAACCAAAACAGCATGGTACTGGTACCAAAACAGAGATATAGACCAATGGAACAGAACAGAGTCCTCAGAAATAATACCACACATCTACAGCCATCTGATCTTTGACAAACCTGAGAGAAATAAGAAATGGGGAAAGGATTCCCTATTTAATAAATTGTGCTGGGAACATTGGCTATCCATAAGTAGAAAGCTGAAACTGGATCCTTTCCTTACTCCTTATACGAAGATTAATTCAAGATGGATTAGAGACTTAAATGTTAGACCTAATACCATGAAAACCCTAGAAGAAAATCTAGGTAGTACCATTCAGGACATAGGCATGGGCAAGGACTTCATGTCTAAAACACCAAAAACAACGGCATCAAAAGCCAAAATTGACAAATGGGATCTAATTAAACTAACAAGCTTCTGCACAGCAAAAGAAACTACCATCAGAGTGAACAGGCAACCTACAGAATGGGAGAAACATTTTGCAATCTACTCATCTGACAAAGGGCTAATGTCCGGAATCTACAAAGAACTCAAACAAATATACAAGAAAAAAACAAACAACCACATCCAAAATTGGGCAAAGGATATGAACAGACATTTCTCAAAAGAAGACATTCACACAGCCAACAGACACATGAAAAAATGCTCATCATCACTGGCCATCAGAGAAATGCAAATCAAAACCACAATGAGATACCATCTCACACCAGTTAGAATGGCAATCATTAAAAAGTCAGGAAACAACAGGTGTTGGAGAGGATGTGGAGAAATAGGAACACTTTTACACTGTTGGTGGGATTGTAAACTAGTTCAACCACTATGGAAAACAGTATGGCGATTCCTCAAGGATCTAGAACTAGATGTACCATATGACCCAGCCATCCCACTATTGGGTATATACCCAAAGTATTATAAATTATGCTACTACAAAGACACATGCACACATATGTTTATTGCGGCACTATTCACAATAGCAAAGACTTGGAATCAACCCAAATGTCCATCTGTGACATACTGGATTAAGCTTCTCTTTTCATTGAGCAGTATCATAACACTGTTTTTGTTTAGTGTGAGAAGGGTATTCGGGAGTGGTTTGAGGCTTACGGTGAGAAAGAAAACGTCTTCTGACAGAAACTGGAGAGAAGATTTCTGAGGAGATGCTTGGTGACATGTGCATTCCACTCACAGAATTCCACACACAGAATGACGTGTGGATTGCACTCACAGAATGACGTGTGCATTCCACTCACCATTCCTCTCCTAGAGGATTCCAGTATCCCTTTGGGATGAAAAAGCTACCAAGAGACGTTCGGGAGTATAGGGATGGCTATAGTTAAAAGCGAAATATCCTCAGACAAAAATTGAAAAGATTTCTGTGAAACTGCTTTGTTTTAGATATATTTATTCATCTCGCATAGTTAAAACTTTTCTTATATTGCACAGTTTGGAAACTCCGTTATGCACGGATCCACGAAGGGACATTCAGGAGCACATTCAGGCCTATGGTAAGAGACGAGATATCTTCAGATAAAAACTGGAGAGAAGTTTTCTGAGAAACGACTCTGTGATGTATGCATTCCACTCAGAGAGTTATTCCTCTTGTCTCACAAGGCAGTATTTGAACACCGTTCTTGTGAAACCGAAAAAGAGATATTTGGGAGCGCATTCAGGACAATGGCGAATAGTGAAATATACTGAAATAAAATCGAAAAAGAAGCGTTCCAAGAATCTGCTCTCTAATATGTGCATTCACTTCACATAGTTAATGCTTAATCTATGTTGCCTAGTTTCGAAATTCTCTCTTTGTAGAATCTGTAAAGGGATATTTAGTGACCGCCGGAGGCTTGTGGTGAGCAAGGAAACGTCTTCCGATGAAACCTGCAGAGAAACTTTCTGAGCAACTACTTTGCAATGTGCATATTCGGCTGATAGAGTTAAACCGTTCTTTGGATTGAACAGCTTGAAATCACTCTTTTTGTGGAATCTGAGGTAGGACATTGGGGAACGATCCTTAGAACCTGGAGAAAGAAATATCCTCAGGTAAAATCCAGAAGGAAGCTTTCTGTGAAACTTTTCTGTGTCTTCTTAATGTCTCTCACTCAGTTAAGACCCTCTTTTTATTGAGCAGTTTTCTAACTCTGTGTATGCTTAGCGTGTGACGGGATACTCGGCAGCACTTTTAGGATTATGGTGAAAAAAGAAATATGTTCAGACCAAAACTGGAGAGAAGCTTTCCGAGGAGCTGCCTTGTGACCTGTGCATTCCACTCACAGTGTTATACCTATCTTCTCATACAGCATCGGAGCAACAGGTACCAAGTGATATTCGGGAGCATTTTGATACCGATGGCGAAAAGGGAATTAGCCTCAGAGTAAAACTGGAAAAAGCTTTCTAGGAAACTACTCTGTGATATGTGTACTCATCTCACAGAGAAAATGCTTTCTTTACATTACGCAGCTTGGAAACTGTCATGGAAAGATCCACGTAGGGCCCTTCGGGAGCACAAACAGGACTATGGTGAAAAACGAAATATCTTCAGATAAAAGCGGGAAAGAAGCTTTCTGTGAATCTGCTTTTAGCTGTGTTTATTCGTCTCATATAGAGGAAGCTTTCTTTACATTACTCAACTTGGAAACTGCCTCGTGGATGGATCCACGAAGGGATATTTGAGATCTCATTCGGGCCTATAGTGAAATAGGAAACCTAGTCAGATGAAAACGGGAGAGAAGCTTTCTGAGAAACTGCTTGGTGACGTGTGCATTCCACTCAGGGAGTAACAACTTTCTTCTCATAAGGCACAATTTCAACACTGTTCCTGTAAAACGAAAAAACTGATATTCGGAGCACATTGAAGACTATGGCAAAATTGAAATGTCCAACAAAAAACAGAAAGAAGCACTCGAAGAAATTGTTCTCGAACATGTCCGTTTTGACACAGGGTTAAATCTTACTCTACATTTTCCAGTTTGAAAGTCGGTCTTTGAGGGTTCTGTGAAGTGACAGTAAGTGGCAACCGGAGGAATGTGTGGAGCAAGGAAATGTCTTCCATCGAATATTTGAGAGAAGCATTCTGCGCAACTCTTTTGTGAAGTTTGTGCTCATCTCATAGAGTTATATCATTCTTTGGATTGAGTAGCTTGAAATGACTGTTTCTGTGGAATCTGAGAAAGGACATTTGGAAACGCTCTTTATTATTGCGGCACTATTCACAATAGCAAAGACTTGGAATCAACCCAAATGTCCATCAGTGACAGACTGGATTAAGAAAATGTGGCACATATACACCATGGAATATTATGCAGCCATAAAAAAGGATTAGTTTGCGTCCTTTGTAGGGACATGGATGCAGCTGGAAACCATCATTCTTAGCAAACTATCACAAGAAGAGAAAACCAAACACCGCATGTTCTCACTCATAGGTGGGAATTGAACAATGAGATCACTTGGACTCGGGAAGGGGAACATCACACACTGGGGCCTATCATGGGGAGGGGGGAGGGGGGAGGGATTGCATTGGGGAGTTATACCTGATATAAATGATGAATTGATGGGTGCTGACGAGTTGATGGGTGCAGCACACCAACATGGCACATGTATACATATGTAACAAACCTGCACGTTATGCACATGTACCCTAGAACTTAAAGTATAATAAAAATAAAAAAAAGAATATCCTGAAAAAGAAATAACCTCACTGAGAAATCAGAAGGAAGTTTTCTGTGAAACTGCTTTGTGTAACGTGAATTCCGCTCACACAGTTAACCTTCTCTTTTAATTGAGCATATCATAACACTGTTTTTGTTTAGTCTGTAAAGGGATATTCAGGAGCACTTTTGGACTTATGGTGAGAAAGGAAATGTCTTCACATAGAAACTGGGGAGAAGCTTTCTGAGGAGCAGCTTTGTGACGTGTGCATTCCACTTACAGAATTCCACTCACAGAATGACCTGTGTATTCCACTCAAAGAATGACTCATGCTCTCTACTCACCTTTTGTCTCTTAGAGGATTCCGGAATCCCTTTTGGAGAAAAAGCTACCAAGAGACATTCGGGAGTATAGGGATGGCTTTGCTGAAAAAAGAAGTATTCTCAGACAAAAACTGGAGAGAATATTTCTGTGAAACTGTGTTGTGTTAGATGTATTTATTCATCTCGCATAGCTAAAACTTTTCTTATATTATGCAGTTTGGAAACTCCGTCATGCATGGATCCGCAAAGGGACATTCGGGAGCACATTCAGGCCTACAGTGAAGGAGGAGATATCTTCAGATAAAAAGTGGAGAGAAGCTTTCTGAGGAACGAATTTGTGATGTATGCATTCCACTCAGGTAGTTACACTTCTTTTCTCACAAGGCAGTGTTTGAACACTGTTCCTGTGAAACCAAAAACGTGATATTTCGGAGCGCATTGAGGACTATGACGAATAGTGAAATATACTGAAATGAAATCGAGGAAGAAGCCTTCCAAGAATCTGCTCTCTGATATATGCATTCAATTCACAGAGTTAATGCTTACTCGATGTTGCCCAGTTTCGAAACTCTGTCTTTGAGGAATCTGTGAAGGAATACTTAGTGACACCCAGAGGCTTGTGAGCAATGAAACGTCCTCCAATGAAACCTGCAGAGAAACTTTGTCAGCAACTGCTTTGTGAAGTGTCAATTCGTCTTATAGAGTTAAACCGTTCTTTGGATAGAACAGCTTGAAATCACTGTTTTTGTGAAATCTGAGGAAGGACATTTGAGAATGATACCTAGAATATGGAGAAAGAAGTATCCTCAGGTAAAATCCGAAAGGTAGTTTTCTGTGAAACTGCTCAGTGTCGTCTTAATTCCTCTCACTCAGTTAAGCCTCTCTTTTCATTGAGCAGTTTTATAACCCTGTGTATGTTTAGTGTGTGATGCGATATTCAGGAGCACTTAGAGGCTTATGGTGAAAAAAGAAATATGTTCAGACCGAAACTGGAGAGAAGCTTTCCGAGGAACTGCTTTGTCTCATTTGCATTCCAGTCAGAATGTTCTACCTCTCTTCTCCTACAGCGTCAGGGAAACCCTTTTGGAGGAACAGGTACCGAGTGATATTCGGGAGTATGCTGATGCCGATGGTGAAAAGGGAAATAGCATCAGAGAAAAACTGGAAAGCAGTTTTCAAGGAAACTACTCTTTGATATGTGTAATCATCTTGCATAGATAAAGCTTTCTTTACATTGCACGACTTGGAAACTGTCATGCATGGATCCAGGAAGGGACCTTCGGGAGCACATTCAGGACTGTGGTGAAAAAAGGTAATGTCTTCAGATAAAAACTGGAAAGAAGGTTTCTGTGAATCTCCTTTTTACTATGTTTATTCATCTCAGAGAGATGAAGTTTACTTTACATTATACAGCTTGGAAACTTTCTCTTGGATGGATCCGCAAATGGATATTTGGGATCATATTTGGGCCTACGGTGAAATAGGATATATAGCCAGATAAAAACTGGAGAAAAGTTTTCTGAGAAACTGCTTGGTGATGTGTGCATTCCACTCAGGGAGTTGTAACTTCCTTCTCATAAGCCACAGTTTGAACCCTGTTCCTGGAAAACCAAAAGAGAGATATTCCGAGCACATTGAAGACTTTGGCAGAAAGTGAAATGTAGTCCAATAAAAAAGAGAAAGAAGCACTCGAAGAAATGCTCTCTGACATATCCATTCTTTTCACCGGGTTAATGCTTACTCTGCATTTCCCAGTTTGAAAGTCAGTCTTTGACGGTTCTGTGAAGGGATAATAAGTGTGAACTGGAAGCCTGTGTCAAGCAAGGAAATGTCTTCCATCAAATATTTGATAGAAGCTTTCTGCACAACTCTTTTGTGAGGTTTGTGTTCATCTCATATAGTTAAATCATTCTTTGGAAAGAGAATTTTGAAGTCACTGTTTCTGTGGAATCTGAAAAGGACATTTAGAAAAGCTCTTTAGAATACCCTGGAACAAAATAACCTCAGAGAGAAACCAGAAGGAAGCTTTCTGTGAAACTTCTCTGTATCACATGAATTCTGCTCACACAGTTAAGCTTCTCTTATCATTAAGCGGTATCATAACACTGCTTTTGTTTAGTCTGCCAAGGGATTTTTCGCAGCACTATGAGGCTCACAGTGAGACAGGAAACTCCTTCAGATAGAAACTGGAGAGAAGCTTTCTGAGGAGCTGCTTTTTGATGTGTGCATTGCACTCACAGTACTCCACTCACAGAATGACGTGTGGATTCCACTGACAGAATGACGTGTGCATTCCACTCACCTTTCTTGTCTTAGAGGATTCCGGAATCCCTTTTGGAGAAGAAGCTACCAAGAGACATTCGGGAATATAGGGATGGCTATGGTGAAAAAGGAAATATTCTCAGACAAAAACTGAAAAGATTTCTGTGAAACTGCTTTGTGTTAGATACATTTATTCATCTCGCCTAGTTAAAACTTTACTTATATTACGCAGTTTGTAAACTCCGACCTCCATGGAACCGCGAAGGGACATTCGGGAGCACATTCAGGTCTACAGTGAAAGAGGAGATATCTTCATATGAAAATTGGATAGAAGCTTTCTGAGAAACGACCTTGTGATACATGCATTCCACTCAGGAAATTATACCTACTTTCTCACAAGGCAATGTTTGAACACTGTTCCTGTGAAAACAGAAATGTGATATTTCTGAGCACACTGAGGACTATGGCAAATAGTGAAATATACTGAAATATAATCTAGGAAGAAGTGTTCCAAGAATCTATTCTCTGATATGTGCATTCACCTCAGAGAGTTAGTGCTTACGCTATGAATCCCAGTTTCGAAACTCTGTGTTTGAAGAATCTCTGAAGGGATATTTACCGATGCCTGAAGTCTTCTAGTGAACGAGAAAACATATTCCAATGAAAACTGCAGAGAAACTTTCTGAGCAATTGCTTTGCAATGCATGTATTCATCTCATAGAGTTAAACCATTTTTTGTTTTGAGCAGCTTGAAATCACTGTTTTTGTGGAACATGAGGAAGGACATTTGGGAATGATCCTTAGAATATGGAGAAAGAATTATCCTCAGGTAAAATCCAGAAAGAAACTTTCTTTGAAACTGCTCTCAGTCGCCTTATTTCCTCTCGCTCAGTTTAGCCTCAGTTTTCACTGAGAAGTTTTCTAATCCTGTGTATGTTTAACTTGCGATGGGATATTCGGGAGCACTTTGAGGTTAACGGTGAGAAAGGAAATAAGTTCAGACCGAAACTGGAGAGATTTCCGAGTAACTGCTTTGTGATGTGTGCATTCCACTGACAGTGTTATACCTCTATTCTCTTACAGCATCGGGGAAAACCATTGGGAGAAACAGATACCAAGTGACATTCGGGAGCGTGTTGATGCTGATGGTGGAAAGGAAAATAGCCTCAGACAAATACTGGAAAGAAGCTTTCTAGGAAACTATTCTGTGATACGTGTAATCATTTCACATAGATAAAGCTATCTGTACATTAGGCAGCTTGGAAACTGTCATGGACGGATCCAGGAAGGGACCTTCGGTAACACATTCAGGACCATGGTCAAAAACGAAATATCTTCAGATACAAACTGGAAAGAAGCTTTCTGTGAATCTGCTTGTTGCTGTGTTTATTCATCTCACATAGATGAAGCTTTCCTTACATTACACAGCTTTGGAACTCCCTAGTGGATGGATCCACGAAGGATATTTGGGATCCCATTTAGGCCTATGGTGAAATAGGGAATATAGTCAGATGAAAACTGGATAGAAATATTCTGTGACACTGCTTGCTGATGTGTGCATTCCACTCAGGGAGTTATAACTTACTTCTCAAAAGGTACAGTTTGAACACTGTTCCTGTCAAACCTAAAGAGTGACATTCGGAGCACATTGAAGACTATGGCAAAAAATGAAATGTCGTCCAATAAAAAACAGAAAGAAGCACCCCAAAAAACTGCTCTCTGACACGTACATTCTTTTCACAGAATTAAAGCTTACTCTACATTTCCCAGTTTGAAAGTGAGTCTTTGAGGGTTCTGTGAAGGGACAGTAAGTGGCAACCGAGGTCTGTGTGAGGCAATGAAATGCCTTCCGTCGAAAATTGGAGAGAAGATTTCTGCGCAACTGTTTTATGATGTTTGTGTTCATCTCATCGTGTTAAATCATTCTTTGGATTGAGCAGTTTGAAATCACTGTTTCTGTGGAAACTGAGGCAGGACATTTGGAAACCCTCTTTAGAATATCCCGAGAAAGAAATAACATCAGAGAGAAACCAGAAGAACGCCTTCTGTGAAACTGCTCTGTGTCACGTGCAATCTCCTCACAAATCTAAGCTTCTCTTTTCATTGAGCAGCATCATAGCACTGTTTTTGTTTAGTCTGAGAAGGTAAATTCAGAAGTGCTTTGAGACTCACGGTGAGAAAGGAAACATCTACAGACAGAAACTGGAGAGAAGCTTTCTGAGTAGCTGCTTTGTGACGTGTGCATTCCACTCACAGAAATATACCTTACTTCTCCTAGAGGATTCTGGATCCCTTTTGGAGGAAAAGCTACCAAGAGACATTCAGGAGCATAGGGACGGCTATGGTGAAAAAGGAAATATCCTCAGACAAAAACTGGAAAGAAAATTTCTGTGAAACTGCTTTATTTTAGATGTATTTATTTATCTCGCATAGTTAAAACTTTTCTTATATTATGCAGTTTGGAAACTACACCATGCACGGATCCGTGAAGGGACATTCGGGAGCATATTCAGGCCTACGGTGAAAGAGCAGATATCTTCAGATAAAAACTGGATAGAAGCTTTCTGAGAAACGATTTTGTGATGTGTGCATTCCACTCAGGTAGTTATACCGCTTTTCTCACAATGCACTGTTTGAACACTGTTCCCGTGAAACCAAAAAAGTGATATTTCAGAGCTCTTTGTGGACTATGTTGAATAGTGACATATACTGAAATAAAATCGAGGAAGAAGCCTTCCAAGAATCTGCTCTCTAATATGTGCATACACTTCGCAGAAATACTGGATACTCTAGGTTGCCCAGTTTCGAAACTCTGCCTTTGAAGGATCTGTGAAGGCATATTTAGTGACGCCCGGAAGCTTGTGGTGAGCCAGGAAACGTCTTCTGATGAAACCTACAGAGAAACGTTCTGAGCAACTGTTTTGCAATGTATTCGTCTCATGGACTTAAACCGTTCTTTGGAATGAGCAGCTTGAAATCATCGTTTTTGTGGAATCTGAGGAAGGACATTGGGGAACGATCCTTAGAATATGGAGAAAGAAATATCCTCAGCGAAAATCTAGAAGGAAGCTTTCTGTGAAACTGTTCTCTGTCGTCTTAATGGCTCTCACTCAATTAAACCAATCTTTTCATGGAGAATTTGACTAACCCTGTGTATGTTTAGCATGTGATGGGATATTCGGGAGCACATTGACGCTTACGGTGAAAAAGGAAATATGTTCTGACCGATACTGGGGGAAGATTTCCGAGGAACTGCTTTGTGACATGTGCATTTCACTCACAGTGTTATACCTCTCTTCTCATACAGCCTCGGGGAAACCCTTTTTGAGAAACAGGAACCAAGTGATAATCGGCGGCATGTTGATGCCAATGGTGAAAAGGGAAATAGCCTCAGATAAAACCTGGAAAGAAGCTTTCTAGGAAACTACTCTGTGATATGTGTAATCTTCTCACATAGACAAAGCATTCATTACGTTATGCAGGTTGGAAACAGTCATGTACCGATCCACGAAGGGACATTCAGGAGCAGATTCAGGACTATGGTGAAAACGGAAATTTCTTCAGATAAAAACTGGAAACAAGCTTTCTGTGAATCTGCTTTTTGCTATGCTTATTCATCTCATATAGATGAAGCCTTCTTTACATTATGCAGCTTGGAAACTCTCTCGTGGATGGATCCGCGAAGGGATATTTGGGATGAGATATGGGCCTATATTGAAATAGGAAACATAGTCAGATAAAAACTGGAGAGAAGCTTTCTGAGAAACTGGTTGGTGTTGTGTGCATTACACTCAGAGAGGTATAACTTTCTTCTCATAAGGCACAGTTTGAACACTGTTCCTGTAAAATTAAAGATTGATATTCAGGGCACATTGAAGACTATGGAAAAAAGTGAAATGTCGCCCAATACAAAACAGAAAAAAGTACTCAAAGAAACTGCTCTCTGACAAGTCCATTCTTTTCACATTGTTAAATCTTACTCTACATTTCCCAGTTTGAAAGTCTGTCCCTGAGGGTTCTGCGAAGGGATAGTAAGTGGCAACCGGAGGTCTGTGTCGAACAAGGAAGTGTCTTCCTTCTAAAATTGGAGAGAAGGTGTCTGTGCAACTCTTTTGTGATATTTGTATTCGTGTCATAGAGATAAGTCATTCTTTGGATTGTGCAGTTTAAAATCACTCTTTCTGTGGAATCTGAGAAAGGACATTTGGAAACGCTCTTTAGAATATCCTGAAAAAGAAATAACCTCTGAAAAAAACCAGAAGGAAGCTTTCTGTGAGATTGCTTTGTGTCACGTGAATTCCACTCACACAGTTAAGCTTCTCTTTTCATTGAGCAGTATCATAACACTGTTTTTGTTTAGTCTGTGAAGGGATATTCTGGAGCACTCTGAGGATTATGGTGAGAAAGGAAACATCTTCTGATAGAAACTGGAGAGAAGTTTTCTGAGGAGCTACTTTGTGACGTGGGCATGTGACTCACAGAAATATATCTTTCTTCTCCTAGAGGATTCTGGAATCCCTTTGGGAGAAAGAGCTACCAAGAGGCACTCGTGTGTATATGGAGGGCTATGGTAAGAAAGTAATTATCCTCATCCAAAAACTGAAAAGAAGATATCTGTGAAACTGCTTTGTGTTAGATGTATTTATTCATCTCGCATAGTTAAAAGTTTTCTTATATTATGCAATTTGGAAATTCCATCATGCACGGATCCAGAAAGGGACATTCGGGAGCACATTCAGGCCTACGGTGAAAGAGGAGGTATCCTCAGATAAAAACTAGATAGAAGCTTTCTGAGAAACACCTTTGTGATGTAGGCATTCCACTCAGGGATTTATACCTCGTTTCTCACAAGGTAGCATTTGAACACTATTCCTGTGAAATGGAAAAAGTGATATTTCAGAGTGGAATGTGGACTATTGCGAATAGGGAAATATACTGGAATAAAATCGAGGAATAGGTGTTCCAAGAACCTGCTCTCTGATATGTGCCTTCACTTCACAGAGTTAATGCTTACTATATGTTGCCCAGTTTCAAAACTCACTCTTTGAAGAATCTGTGTAGGGATATTTAGTGACATCCGGAGGTGTCCGGTGAGTAAGGAAACGTCTTCTGATGAAACCTGCAGAGAAACATTCTGAGCAACTGATTTGCAATGTGTGTATTCGTCTTATAGACTTAAACCATTCTTTGGATTGAGGAGCTTGAAATCACTGTTTTTGTGGCATCTGAGGAAGAACATTTGGGTACAATATTTAGAATATGGAGAAATATATATACTCGGGTAAAATCCAGAAGGAAGTTTTCTGTGAAAATGCTCTCCGTCGTCTTAATTCCTGTTGCTCAGTTAAGCCTCTCTTTCCATTGAGCAGTTTTTTAACCCTGTGTATGTTTAGCGTGTGATGGGATATTCGCTAACACTCTCAGGCTTACGGTGAAAAAGGGAATATGTTCAGACCGAAACTGCAGAGAAGCTTTCCGTGGAACTGCTTTCTGACGTGTGCATTCCATTCACAGTCTTATACCTCTCTTCTAATACAGCTACAGGGAAACCTTTTTGGAGGAAAGGTGCCTAGTGATATTCGGGAGCATGTTGATGCCGATAGTGAAAAGGGAAATAGCCTCAGACAAAAACAGGAAAGAAGCTTTCTAGGAAACTACTCTGTGATATGTGTAATCATGTCACATAGATAAAGCTTTCTTTACATTACGCAGCTTGGAAACTGTCTTGGATGGATCCACGAAGGGACCTTCGGGAGAACATTCAGGACTATGGAGGAAAACGAAATACCTTCAGCTAAAAACTGGAAAGAAGATTTCTGTGTATCTGCTTTTTGCTATGTTTGTTCATCTCACATCATTGAAGCTTGTTTATATTACACAGCTTGGAAACTCCCTCGTGGATGGATCTGCAAAGGGATATTTGGGATTACATTCGGGCCTAAGGTGAAATAGGAAATATAGCCTGTTAAAAACTTGAGAGAAGCTTTCTGAGAAACTGCTTTCTGATGTGTGCATTCCATGCAGGAAGTTATAACTTTCTTCTCATACGACACAGTTTGAACACTGTTCCAATAAAACCAAAAAAAGTGATATTCAGAGCACATTAAAGACTATGACAAAACATTGCTTGTGTTAGCTATATTTATTCACTTCGTGTAGTTAAAACTTTTCTTATGTTATGCAGTTTTGAAACTCTGTCATGCACGGATCCTCGAACAGACATTCGGGAGCACATTCAGACCTATGGTGAAGGAAGAGATATCTTCAGATAACAAATGGAGAGAATATTTCTGAGAAACGACTTTGTGATGTATGCATTCCACTCAGGGAGTTCTACCTCTTTTACCACAAGGCAGTGTTTGAACACTGTTCCTGTGAAACCGAAAAAGTGATATTTCGGAGCTCATTGAGGACTATGGCGAATAGTGAAATATACTGAAATAAAATCGAGAAAGAATCGTTCCAAGAATCTGCTCTCTGATATGTGCATTCACTTCACTGGGTCTTAGCTTACTCTATGTTGCCCAGTTTCGAAACTCTGTCTCTGAAGGATCTGTGAAGGCATATTTAGTGACAACCAGAGGCTTGTGGTGAGCAAGGAAACGTCTTCCGATGAAACCTGCAGAGAAAGTTTCTGAGCAACAGCTATGCGATGTGTGTATTCGTGTCATAGAGTTAAACTGTTCTTTTGATTGAACAGCTTGAAATCACTCTTTGTGTGGAATCTGAGGAAGGACCTTTGGGAACAATCCTTAGAACTTGGAGATAGAAATACCCTCAGGGAAAATCCAGAAGGAAGATTTCTGTGAAACTGCTCTGTGTCGTCTTAATGGCTCCCACTCAGTTAAACCCCCTTTTCTTTTCTTTTCTCTTTTTTTTTTTGTTTTTTTTTTTTCAGTCGTTCTCTGACTTGAGTTTTTTTTTATTATTATACTTTAAGTTTTAGGGTACAGGTGCAAAACATGCAGGTTTGTTACATATGTATGCTTGTGTCGTGTTGGTGTGCTGCACCCATCAACTCGTCAGCACCCATCAATTCATCATTTATATCAGGTATAACTCCCAATGCAATCACACCCTCCACCCTTCTCCCCATGATAGGCCCCGATGTGTGATGTTCCCCTTCCCGAGTCCAAGTGATGTCATTGTTCAGTTCCCACCTATTAGTGAGAACATGTGGTGTTTGGTTTTCTGTTCTTGTGATAGTTTGCTAAGAATGATGGTTTCCAGCTGCATCCATGTCCCTACAAAGGACACAAACTCATCCTTTTTAATGATTGCATAATATTCCATAGTGTATATGTGCCACATTTTCTTAATCCAGTCTGTCACAGATGGACACTCGGGTTGATTCCAAGTCTTTGCTATTGTGAATAGTGCCGCAATAAACATATGTGTGCATGTGTCTTTATAGCAGCATGATTTATAATCCTTTGGGTATATACCCAGTAGTGGGGTGACTGGGTCATATGGTATATCTAGATCTAGATCCTTGAGGAATCGCCATACTGTTTTCCATAATGGTTGAACTAGTTTACAATCCCACCAACAGTGTAAATGTGTTCCTATTTCTCCAAATCCTCTCCAGCACCTGTTGTTTCCTGACTTTTTAATGATTGCCATTCTAACTGGTGTGAGGTGGTATCTCATTGTGATTTTGATTTGCATTTCTCTGATGGCCAGGGATGATGAGCATTTTTTCATGTGTCTGTTGGCTGTATGAATGTCTTCTTTTGAGAAATGTCTGTTCATATCCTTTGCCCACTTTTGGATGTGGTTGTTTGTTTTTTTCTTGTACATTTGTTTGAGTTCTTGTAGATTCTGGATATTAGCCCTTTGTCAGATGAGTAGATTGCAAAAATTTTCTCCCATTCTGTAGGTTGCCTGTTCACTCTGATGGTAGTTTCTTTTGCTGTGCCGAAGCTCTTTAGTTTAATCATATCCCATTTGTCAATTTTGGCTTTGGTGCCGTTGCTTTTGGTGTTTTAGACATGAAGTCCTTGCCCATGCCTATGTCCTCAACGGTGCAACCTAGGTTTTCTTCTAGGGTTTTTATGGTATTAGGTCTAACATTTAATTTTCTAATCCATCTTGAATTAATTTTCATATAAGGAGTAAGGAAAGGATCTAGTCTCAGCTTTCTACTTATGGCTAGCCTATTTTTCCAGCACCATTTATTAAATAGGGAGTCCTTTCCCCATTTCTTGCTTCTCTCAGGTTTGTCAAAGATCAGATGGCTGTAGATGTGTGGTATTATTTCTGAGGACTCTGTTCTGTTCCATTGGTCTATATCTCTGTTTTGGTACCAGTACCATGCTGATTTGGTTGCTGTAGCCTTGTAGTATAGTTTGAAGTCAGGTAGCGTGATACCTCCAGCTT
>NC_045448.1:89546912-89578446 GCF_002776525.5 Piliocolobus tephrosceles | reverse complement strand
ATCAGATGGTTGTAGATGTGTGGCATTATTTCTGAAGGCTCCGTTCTGTTCCATTGGTCTATATCTCTGTTTTGGTACCAGTACCATGCTGTTTTGGTTACTGTAGCCTTGTAGTATAGTTTGAAGTCAGGTAGCGTGACGCCTCCGGCTTTGTCCTTTTGACTTAGGATTGTCTTGGCAATACGGGCTCTTTTTTGGTTCCATATGAACTTTAAAGCAGTTTTTTCCAATTCGGTGAAGAAACTCATTGGTAGCTTGATGGGGATGGCATTGAATCTATAAATAACCTTGGGCAGTATGGCCATTTTCACGATATTGATTCTTCCTATCCATGAGCATGGTATGTTCTTCCATTTGTTTGTGTTCTCTTTGATTTCACTGAGCAGTGGTTTCTAGTTCTCCTTGAAGAGATCCTTTACTTCCCTTGTAAGTTGGATTCCTAGGTATTTTATTCGCTTTGAAGCAATTGTGAATGGAGGTTCATTCATGATTTGGCTCTCTGTTTGTGTGTTACTGGTGTATAAGAATGCTTGTGATTATTGCACATACATTCTGTATCCTGAGACTTTGCTGAAGTTGCTTATCAGATTAAGGAGTTTTGGACTGAGACAATGGGGTTTTCTAAACATACAATCATGTCATCCACAAACAGGGACAATTTGACTTCTTCTTTTCCTAACTGAATACGCTTTATTTCTTTCCCTTGCCTGATTGCCCTAGCAAGGCTTCCAAAACTATGTTGAATAGGAGTGGTGAGAGAGGGCATCCCTGTCTTGTGCCAGTTTTCAAAGGGAATTTTTCCAGTTTTTACCCATTCAGTATGATATTGGCTGTGGGTTTGTCATAAATAGCTCTTACTGTTTTGCCATACATTCCATCAATACCGAATTTATTGAGCGTTTTTAGCATGAAGGGCTGTTGAATTTTGTCAAAAGCCTGTTCTGAATCTATTGAGATAATCATGTGGTTCTTGTCTTTGGTTCTGTTTATATGCTGGATTACGTTTATTGATTTGCATATGTTGAAACAGCTTTGCATCCCAGGGATGAAGCCCACTTGATCATGGTGGATAAGCTTTTGATGTGCTGCTGAATCCGGTTTGCCAGTATTTTCTTGAGGATTTTTGCATCGATGTTCATCCGGGATATTGGTCTAAAATTCTCTTTTTTTGTTGTGTCTCTGTCAGGCTTAGGTATCAGGATGATGCTGGCCTCATAAAATGAGTTAGGGAGGATTCCCTCTTTTACAATTGATTGGAATAGTTTCAGAAGGAATGGTACCAGCTCCTCTTTGTACCTCTGGTAAAATTCAGCTGTGAATCCATCTGGTCCTGGACATTTTTTGGTTGGTAGGTTATTAATTATTGCCTCAATTTCAGAGCCTGCTATTGGTCTATTCAGGGATTCAACTTCTTCCTGGTTTAGTTTTGGAAGAGTGTAAATGTCCAGGAAATTATCCATTTTTTTCTAGATTTTCTAGTTGATTTGCGTAGAGGTGTTTATAGTAATCTGTGATGGGAGTTTGTATTTCTGTGGGGTCTGTGGTGATATCCCCTTTACCATTTTTTATTGCATCTATTTGATTCTTCTCTCTTTTCTTCTTTATTAGTCTAGCTAGTGGACTGTCAATTTTGTTGATGTTTTCAAAAAACCAACTCCTGAATTCATTGATTTTTTGGATGGTTTTTGGTGTCTCTATCTCCTTCAGGTCTGCTTTGAACTTAGTTATTTCTTGTCTTCTGCTAGCTTTTGAATGTGTTTGCTCTTGCTTCTCCAGTTCTTTTAATTGTGATGTTAGAGTGTCAATTTCAGATCTTTCCAGCTTTCTCTTGTGGGCATTTCGTGCTAGAAATTTCCCTCTACACACTGCTTTAAATGTGTCCCAGAAATTCTGGTATATTGTATCTTTGTTCTCATTGGTTTCAAAGAACATCTTTATTCCTGACTTCATTTCGTTATATACCCAGTAGTCATTCAGGAGCAGGTTGTTCAGTTTCCATGTAGTTGAGTGGTTTTGATTGAGTTTCTTAGTCCTGAGTTCTAGTTTGATTGCACTGTGGTCAGAGAGACAGTTTGTTATAATTTCTGTTCTTTTACATATGCTGAGGAGTGCTTTACTTCCAATTATGTGGTCAATTTTGGAATAAGTACGATGTGGTGCTGAGAAGAATGTATATTCTGTTGACTTGGGGTGGAGAGTTCTATAGATGTCTATTAGGTCTGCTTCCTGCAGGGATGAGTTCAATTCCTGGTTATCCTTGTTAACTTTCTGTCTCATTGATCTGTCTAATGTTGACAGTGGAGTGTTGAAGTCTCCCATTATTATTGTATGGGAGTCTAAGTCTCTTTGTAAGTCTCTGAGGACTTGCTTTATGAATCTGGGTGCTCCTGTATTGGGTGCATATATATTTAGGATAGTTAGCTCTTCCTGTTGAATTGATCCCTTTACCATTATGTAATGGCCTTCTTTGTCTCTTTTGATCTTTGATGGTTTAAAGTCTATTTTATCAGAGACTAGGATTGCAACCCCTGCATTTTTTTGTTCTCCATTTGCTTGGTAGATTTTCCTCCATCCCTTTATTTTGAGCCTATGTATGTCTCTCCATGTGAGATGGGTGTCCTGAAGACAGCAGACTGATGGGTCTTGACTCTTTATCCAGTTTTCCAGTCTGTGTGTTTTAATTGGAGCATTTAGTCCATTTACATTAACGTTAATATTGTTTGTGTGAACTTGATCCTGCCATTATGATATTAACTGGTTATTTTTCTCTTTAGTTAATGCAGTTTCTTCCTAGCCTTGATGGTCTTGATATTTTGGCATGTTTTTGCAATGGCTGCTACAGGTCGTTCCTTTCCACGTTTAGGGCTTCCTTTAGGGTCTCTTGTAAGGCAGGCCTGGTGGTGACAAAATCTCTAAGCATTTGCTTATCTGTAACGGATTTTATTTCTCCTTCATTGATGAAACTTCATTTGGCTGGATTTGAAATTCTGGGTTTAAAATTCCTTTCTTTAAGAATGTTGACTATTGGCCCCCACTCTCTTCTGGCTTGTAGAGTTTCTTCCGAGAGATCTGCTGTTAGTCTGATGGTCTTCCCTTTGTGGGTAACCAGACCTTTCTCTCTGGCTGCCCTTAAGGTTTTTTCCTTCAGTTCAACTTTGGTGAATCTGGCAAATATGTGTCTTGGAGTTGCTCTTCTGGAGGAGTATCTTTGTGGCGTTCTCTGTATTTCCTGAATTTGAATGTTGGCCTGCCCTACTAGGTTGGTTAAGTTCTCCTGGATGATATCCTGAGGAGTGTTTTCCAACTTGGTTCCATTTTCCGCCTCCATTTCAGGCACCCCAATCAGACATAGATTTGGTCTTTTTACATAATCCCATACTTCTTGCATGCTTTTTTCATTACTTTTTCTTCTTTTTTCATTTGGGTTCTCTTCTTGCTTCATTTCATTCATTTGATCCTCAATCGCTGAAACTCTTTCTTCCAGTTGATCGAGTCGGTTACTGAAGCTTGTGCATTTGTCCCGTATTTCTCGTGTCATGGTTTTCATCTCTGTCATTTCATTTATGACCTTCTCTGCATGAATTATTCTAGCTATCAATTCTTCCACTGTTTTTTCAAGATTTTTAGTTTCTTTGCACTCTGTACGTAATTCCTCCTCTAGCTCTGAGAAGTTTGATGGAATGAAGCCTTCTTCTCTCATCTCATCAAAGTCATTCTCTGACCAGCTTTGATCCGTTGCTGGCGATGAGCTGCGCTCCTTTGCAGGGGGAGATGCACTCTTATTTTTTGAATTTCAAGATTTTCTGCCCTACTTCTTCCCCATATTTATGGTTTTATCTGCCTCTTTTCTTTGGTGATGGTGACGTACTGATGGGGTTTTGGTATAGGTATTCTTCCTGTTTGGTAGTTTTCCGTCTAATAGTCAGGAACCTCAGCTGTAGGTCTGTTGGAGATTGCTTGAGGTCCACTCCAGGCCCTGTTTGTCTGGGAATCAGCAGCAGAGGTTGCAGAATATAGAATATTGCTGAACAGCGAGTTTACCTGTCTGATTCTTACGTTGGAAGCTTCCTCTCAGGAGTGTACTCCACCCTGTGAGGTGTGGATTGTCAAACTGCCCCTAATGGGGAATGTCTCCCAGTTAGGCTACTCAGGGCTCAGGGACCCACTTGAGCAGGCAGTCTATCTGTTCTCAGATCTCAACCTCCATGTTTGGAGATCCACTGCTCTCTTCAATGCTGTCATACAGAGTCGTTCGGGTCTGCACAGGCCTCTGCTGCTTTCCCTGTTGCTTTTAGCTGTGCCCTGTCCCCAGAGTTGGAGTCTACAGAGACAGGCAGGTTTCCTTGACCTGCTGTGAGCCCCACCCAGTTCGAGGTTCGCAGCGGCTTTGTTTACCTACTTAAGCCTCAGCAATGGCGGGCGCCCCTCCCACAGCCTGGCTGCTGCCTTGCGGTTAGATCACAGACTGCTTTGCCTACAATGAGGAAGGCTCCGTGGCCGTGTGACCCTCCCAGCCATGTGTGGGTATAATCTCCTGGTGTGCCCGTTTACTTAAAGCACAGTATTGTGGTGGGAATTACCCGATTTCCCAGGTGTTGTGTGTCTCAGTTTCCCTGCCTACAACAAGGGATTCCCTTCACCCTTGCACTTATCAGGTGAGGCAATGCCTCGCCCTGCTTCAGCTCTCGCTGGTCGGGCTGCAGCAGCTGACCAGCACTGATTGTCCAGCACTCCCCAGTGAGATGACCCCAGTACCTCCGTTGGAAATACAGAAATCCCCGGTCTTCTGTGTCACTCGCACCAGGAGTTGGAGACTGGAGCTGTTCCTATTTGATGATCTTGCTCTGCCCTCCTAAGCCCTTCTTTTCATTGAGTAGTTTTCTACCCCTGTGTATGCTTTGCCTGTGATGGGATATTCGGAAGCACTTTGGGGCTTACAGTGGAAAAGGAAATCTTTTCCAACCAAAAGTGGAGAGAAGCTTTCCGAGGAACTGCCTTGTGACGTGTTCATTCCACTCACAGTGTTATAACTCTCTTCTCATACAGGGTCGGTGAAACACTTTTGGAGAAACTGGTACCAAGAGATATTCAGGAGCATGTTGGTGCCGATGATGAAAAGGGAAATAGCCTCAGACTAAAACAGGAAAAAGCTTTCTAGGAAACTACTCTGTGATATGTGTAATCATCTCACATAGATAATGCTTTCTTTAGATTACGCAGCTTGGAAACTATCATAGACGGATCCACCAAGGGACCCTCGGGAGCACATTGAGGACGTCGGTGAAAAACGAAATATCTTCAGAAAAAAACGGGAAGTAAGCTTTCTGTGAATCTGCTTTTTGCTATGTTTATTCATCTCTCATAGAAGAAGCTTTCTTTACATTACACAGATTGCAAACTCCCTAGTGGATGGATCCGCGGAAGGATATTTGGGATCACATTCGGGCCTATAGTGAAATAGGAAATATAGTCAGATCAAAAAGGAAGAGAAGCTTTCTGAGTAGCTGCTTGTTGACGTGTGCGTTCCACTCAGGGAGTTGTAACTTTCTTCTCATAAGGCACATTTTGAACACTGTTCTTGTAAAACCAAAAGAGTGATATTCGGAGCACATTGAAGACTATGGCAAAATTGAAATGTCCAACAAAAAACTGAAAGAAGCAATCGAAGAAACTGCTCTCTGACATGTCCATTTTTAAACAGGGTTAAAGCTTACTCTACATATCCCAGTGTGAAAGTCAGTCTTTGAGAGTTTGGAGAAGGGATAGTAAGTGGCAACTGGAGGCCTGTGTCGAGCAAGGAAATGTCTTCTTTCGAATATTTGAGAGAAACTTTCTGCGCAACCCTTTTTTGAAGTTTGTGCTCATCTCATAGAGGTAAATCATTCTTTGGAATGAGTAGTTTGATATCATTGTTTCTTTGGATTCTGAGAAGGGACATTTGAAAACGCTCTTTGGAATATCTTGAAAAAGAAATAACCCCAGAGACAAACCATAAGGAAGCTCTCTCTAAAACTGCTCTGTGTCATGTGAATTTCACTCACACAGTTAAGCTTCTCTTTTAATTGAGCAGTCTCATAACACTGTTTTTGTTTAGTCTGTGAAGGGATATTCATATGCGCTTTGAGGCTTACAGTGAGAAAGGAAATGTCTTCAGATAGAAACTGGAGGGAAGCTTTCTGAGGAGCTGCTTTGTGACATGTGCATTCTACTCACAGAATTCCACTCACAGAATGACGTGTGCATTCCACTCACCTTTCTTCTCCTAGAGTATTCCAGAATCCCTTTTGGAGAAGAAGCTACCAAGAGACATTCGGGAGTATAGGGATAACTATGGTGAGAAAGGAAATATCCTCAGACAAAAACTGAAAAGAAGATTTCTGTGAAACTGATTTGTGTTAGATCTATTTACTCATCTTGCATAGTTAAATCTTTACTTATATTATGCAGTTTGTAAACTCTGACCTGCACAGAAGCGTGAAGGGAAATTCAGGAGCAGATTCAGCTCTACGGTGACAGAGGAGATATCTTCATATGAAAACTGGATAGAAACTTTCTGAGAAACAACTTTGTGATTTATGCATTCCACTCAGGTAATTATACCTACTTGCTCACAAAGCAATGTTTGAACACTGTTCCTGTGAAAATGGAAATGTGTTATTTCTGAGCACACTGAGGAATATGGCGAATAGTGAAATATACTGAAATATAATCGAGGAAGAAGCGTTCCAAGAATCTACTCTCCCATAGGTGCATTCATTTCACAGAGTTAATGCTTACTCTATGTAGCCCAGTTTCGAAACTCTGTCTTTGAAGAATCTCTGAAGGGATATTTAGTGATGCCCGAAGGCTTCTAGTGAGCGAGGAAACATATTCCGATGAAAACTGCAAGGAACTTTCTGAGCAACTCCTTTGCAATGTGTGTATTCCTCTCATAGAGTTAAACCATTTTTTGTTTTGAGCAGCTTGAAATCACTGTTTTTGTGGAATCTGAGGAAGGACATTTGGGAATGATCCTTAGAATATGGAGAAAGAATTATCGTCAGGTAAAATCAAGAAAGAAACTTTCTGTGAAACCGCTCTCATTCATCTTAATTCCTCTCGCTCAGTTTAGCCTCAGTTTTCATTGGGCAGTTTTCTAAACCTGTGTATGTTTAGCTTGCGGTGGGATATTCGGGAGGACTTTGAGGTTAACGGTGAGAAAGGAAATATCTTCAGATCGAAACTGGAGAGATTTATGAGTAACTGCTTTGTGATGTGTGCATTCCACTGACAGTGTTATACCTCTCTTCCCTTACAGCATCGGGGAAACCTTTTGGAGAAACAGGTACCAAGTGATATTCGGGAGCGTGTTGATGCTGATGGTGAAAAGGGAAATAGCCTCAGACAAAAACTGGAAAGAAGCTTTCTAGGAAACTATTCTGTTATATGTGTAATCATCTCACATAGATCAAGCTATCTTTATGTTAGGCAGCTTGGAAACTGTCATGGACGGATCCAGGAAGGGACCTTCGGTAACACATTCAGGACCATGGTAAAAAATGAACTATCTTCAGATAAAAACTGGAAATAAGATTTCTGTGAATCTGTTTGTTGCTATGTTTATTCATCTCACATAGATGAAGCTTTCCTTACATTACACAGCTTTGAAACTCCCTTGTGGATGGATCCACGAAGGGATAATTGGGATCACATTCGGGCCTATGGTGATATAGGAAATATAGTCAGATGAAAACTGGATAGAAGCTTTTGGTGAAACTGCTTGGTGATGTGTGCATTCCACTCAGGGAGTTATAACTTTCTTCTTATAAGGCACAGTTTGAACACTGTTCCTGTAAAACCAAAAGAGTGATATTCAGAGTACATTGAAGACTATGGCAAAAAGTGAAATGTCGTCCAATAAAAAACAGAAAGAAGCACCCAAAAAAACTGCTCTCTGACACGTACATTCTTTTCACAGAATTAAAGCTTACTCTACATTTTGCAGTTTGAAATTCAGTCTTTGAGGGTTCTGTGAAGGGACAGTAAGTGGCAACCGAGGCCTGTGTGATGCAACGAAATGTCTCCCATCGAAAATTGGAGAGAAGATTTCTGCACAACTCTTTTGTGATGTTTGTGTTCATCTAATGGAGTTAAATCATTCTTTGGATTGAGCAGTTTGAAATCACTGTTTCTGTGGAAAGTGAGAAAGGACATTTGGAAACCCTCTTTAGAATATCCAGAAAAAGAAATGAACTCAGAAAGAAAGCAGAAGGAAGCTTTCGGTGAAACTGCTCTGTGTCATGTGAAATCCGCTCACAAATGTAAGCTTCTCTTTTCATTCAACAGCATCATAGCACTGTTTTTGTTTAGTCTGAGAAGGTATATTCAGGGGTGCTTTGAGACTCATGGTGAGTAAGGAAACATCTTCAGATGGAAACTGGAGAGAAGCTGTCTGAAGAGTTGCTTTGTGACGTGTGTATTCCACTCACAGAAACATACCTTTCTTCTCCTAGAGGATTCCTGATCCCTTTTGGAGAAAAAGCTACCAACAGACATTCGGGAGCATAGGGATGGTTATGGTGAAAAAGTAAATATCCTCAGACAAAAACTGGAAAGAAGATTTCTGTGAAAGTGCTTTATTTCAAATGTATTTATTTATCTCGCATAGTTAAAACTTTTCTTATATTACGCAGTTTGGAAACTCCGTCATGCACGGATCTGCAAAGGGACATTCGGGAGCACATTCTGGCCTACAGTGAAAGAGGAGATATCTTCAGATAAAAACTGGATAGAAGCTTTCTGAGAAACTTCTCCATTTTATATGCATTCCACTCAGGGATTCATACCTCTTTTCTCACAAGGCAGTGTTTGAACACTGTTCCCGTGAAACGGAAAAAGTGATATTTTGGAGCGCATTGAGGACTATGACGAATAGTGAAATATACTGAAATAAAATCAAGGAAGAAGCGTTTCAAGAATCTGCTCTCTGATATGAGCATTGACTTCAGAGAGTTAATGCTTACTCTATGTTGCCCAGTGTTGAAACTCTGTCTTTGAAGTATCTGTGAGGGGATTTTTAGTGACGTTCGGAGGCTTGTGGTGAGCCAGGAAACGTGTTCCGATGAAACCTGCAGAGAAACTTTCGTAGCAACTGCTTTACAATGTGTGTACTCGTCTCATAGAGGTAAATCATTCTCTGGATTGAGCAGCTTGAAATAATTGTTATTGTGGAATCTTTGGAAGGACCTTGTGATCGATCCTTAGAATATAGGGGAAGGAATATCCTCAGGGAAAATCCAGGAGGAAGCTTTCTGTGAAACTGCTCTGTGTCATCTTAATTCCTCTCACTCAGTTTAACCAATCTTTTCATGGAGCAGTTTACTAAACCTGTATATGTAAAGCGTGTGATTGGATATTTGGGAGCACATTGATGCTTACAGTGAAAAAGGAAATATGTTCCTACCGATACTGGGAAAAGATTTCCGAGTAACTGCTTTCTGACGTGTGCATTTCACTCACAGTGTTATATCTCTCTTCCCATAAGACTCGGGGAAACCCTTTTGGAGAAACAGGTACCACGTGATATTCGGCAGCATGCTGATGCCAATGGTGTAAAGGGAAATAGCCTCAGACAAAACCTGGAAAGAAGCTTTCTAGGAAACTCCTCTGTGATATGTGTAATCATCTCACGTAGACAAAGCGTTTGTTACATTACGCAGGTTGGAAACAGTCATGGACGGATCCACGAAGGAACATTCAGGAGCAGGTTCAGGAATATGGTGAAAAAGGAAATATATTCAGATAAAAACTGGATAGAAGTTTTCTGTGAATCTGCTTTTTGCTATGTTTATTCATCTCACATAGATGAAGCTTTCTTTACATTACGCAGCTTGGAAACTCCCTTGTGGATGGATCCATGAAGGATATTTTGATGACATATGGGCCTATGGAGAAATAGGAAATATAGTCAGATAAAAACTGGAGAGAAAATTTCTGAGAGACTGGCTGATGTTGTGTGCATTACACTCAGAGAGGTATAACTTTCTTCTCATAAGGCACAGTTTGAACACTTTTCTGTAAAACCAAAAAAGTGATATTCAGAGCACATTGAAGACTATGGAAAAAAGTGAAATGTCGTCCAGTAAAAAACAGAAAGAAGGACTCGAAGAAACTGCTCTCTGACAAGTCCATTCTTTTCACATCGTTAAACCTTACTCTACATTTCACAGTTTGAAAGTCTGTCTCTGAGGGTTCTGCGAAGGGATAGGAAGTGGCAACCGGAGGTCTGTGTCGAACAAGGAAATGTCTTCCTTCTAAAATTGGAGAGAAGATTTCTGATCAACTCTTTTGTGATGTTTGTATTCATGTCATAGTGTTAAGCCATTCTTTGGAATGAGCAGTTTAAAATCACTGTTTCTGTGGAATCTGAGAAAGGACATTTGGAAACACTCTTTTTACATTTTTTTTTTTTTTTAATATTACATTATGTTTTAGGGTACATGTGCATAACGTGCAGGTTACATATGTATACATGTGCCATGTTGGTGTGCTGCACCCATCAACTCGTCAGCACCCATCAATTCATCATTTATATCAGGTATAACTCCCCAATGCAATCCCTCCCCCCTCCCCCCTCCCCATGATAGGCCCCAGTGTGTGATGTTCCCCTTCCCGAGTCCAAGTGAGCTCATTGTTCAGTTCCCACCTATGAGTGAGAACATGCGGTGTTTGGTTTTCTCTTCTTGTGATAATTTGCTAAGAATGACACTCTTTAGAATATCCGGAAAAAGAAATAACTTCTGAGATAAACCAGAAGGAAGCTTTCTGTGAGACTGCTCTGTGTCACGTGAATTCCACTCACACAGTTAAGCTTCTATTTTCATTAAGCAGTATCGTAACACTGTTTTCATTTAGTCTGGGAAGGGATATTCTGGAGTACGTTGAGGCTTATGGTGAGAAAGGAAACGTCTTCCAATAGAAACTGGAGAGAAGCTTTCTGAGGAGCTGCTTTGTGACGTGTGCATGTGACTCACAGAAATATACCTTTCTTCTCCTAGAGGATTCTGGAATCTCTTTTGGGGAAAGAGCTACCAAGAGATATGTGTGTGTATATGGAGGGCTATGGTAAAAAAGTAAATATCCTCAGCCAAATACTGAAAAGAAGATATCAATGAAACTGCTTTTGTTATAAATATTTATTCATCTTGCATAGTTAAAACTTTTCTTATATTACGCAAATTGGAATTTCCGTCATGCACGGATCCGCGAAGGGACATTCTGGAGCACATTCAATCCTATGGTGAAAGAGGAGATATTCTCAGATAAAAACTGGATATAAGCTTTCTGAGAAACTCCTTTGTGATGTATGCATTCCACTCAGGGAGTTATACCTCGTTTCTCACAAGGTAGTGCTTAAACACTATTCCTGTGAAATGGAATAAGTGATATTTCGGAGTGGAATGTGGACTATGGTGAATAGGGAAATATACTGAAATAAAATCGAGGAATAGGTGTTCCAAGAACCTGCTCTCTGATATGTGCATTCACTTCACAGAGTTAATGCTTACTCTATGTTGCCCAGTTTCAAAACTCTCTCTTTGAAGAATCGGTGTAGGGATATTTATTGACATCCGGAGGGTTCTGGTGAGCAAGGAAACTTCTTCTGATGAAAACTGCAGAGAAACATTCTGAGCAACTGCTTTGCAATGTGTGTATTCGTCTTAGAGAGTTAAACCATTTTTGGATTGAGCAGCTTGAAATCACTGTTTTTGTGGAATCTGAGGAAGGACATTTGGGTACGATACTTAGAATATGGAGAAAGATATATCCTCAGTTAAAATCCAGAAGGAAGCTTTCTGTGAAACTGCTCTGTGTTGTCTTAATTCCGCTCACTTAGATAATCCTGTCTTTTCATTGTGCAGTTTTCTCACCCTGTGTATGTTTAGCGTGTGATGGGATATTCGGGATCACTTTGAGGCTTACGGTGAAAAAGGAAACATGCTCAGAAGGAAACTCTAGAGAAGCTTTCTGAGGAACTGCATTGTGAAGTGTGCATTCCACTCACAGTGTTATACCCCTCTCCTCATTCAGCGTTGGGGAAACCCTTTTGGTGAAAGAGGTACCAAGTGATATTGGGGAGCATGTTAATGCCAATGGTGAAAAGGGAAATAGCCTTAGACAAAAACTGGAAAGAAGCTTTCTAGGAGACGACTCTGTGATATGTGTAATCACTTCACATAGATAAAGCTTTCTTTATATTATGCAGCTTGAAAATTTTCACAGACGGATCCACGAAGGGACATTAGTTAAAACTTTTCTTATATTACGCAGCTTGGTAATTCCGTCATGCACGGATCCACGAAGGGACATTCGGCAGCACATTCAGGCCTATGGTGAAAGAGGAGATATCCTCAGAAAAACTTCATGGAAGCTTTCTGAGAAACTACTTTGTGATGTATGCATTCCATTCAGGGAGTTATACCTCTTTTCTCACAAGGCAGCGTTTTAACACTGTTCCTGTGAAACCGAAAAAGTGATATTTCGGAACGCATTGAGGACTATGGCGAAGTGTGAAATATACTGAAATAACATTGAGGAAGAAGCGTTCCAAGAATCTGCTCTCTGATATGAGCATTCACTTGACAGAGTTAATGCTTACTGTATGTTTCCCAGTTTCAAAACTCTGTCTTTGAAGAATCTGTGAAGGGATATTTATTGATGCCCGGAGGCTTGTGGTGAGCAAGGAAACGTCTTCCGATGAAACTTGCCGAGAAATATTCTCAGCAACTATTTTGCGATGTGTGTATTCGACTCATAGAGGTAAACCACTCTTTTGATTCTGCAGCTTGAAATCACTGTTTTTTTGGAATCTGACAAAGAATATTTGGGAACGATCCTTAGGTTATGGAGAAAGAAATACCCTCAGGAAAAATCCAGTAGGAAGATTTCTTTGAAACTGCTCTGTGTTGTCTTAATTCCTGTCACTCAGTTAAGTCCATCGTTTCATTGAGCAGTTTTCTAACACTGTATATGTTTAGCGTGTGATAGGATACTCAGGAGCACTTTGAGGCTTGCGGGGAGGAAGGAAATATGTTCAGACCACAACTGGAGAGAAGCTTTCCGAGGAACTGCTTTGTGACATGTGCGTTCCACTCATAGTGTTATACCTCTCTTCTCATATGGTGTCAAGGAAATATTTTTGGAGGAACAGGAACCAAGTGATATTCGGGAGTATGTTGATGTCGATGGTGAAAAGGGAAATAGCCTCGACAAAACCTGGAAAGAAGCTTTCTCGGTAAGTACTCTATGATATGTGTAATCATCTCACATAGATATAGCTTTCTTTATATTACACAGCTTGGAAACTGTCATGGACGGATCCACGAAGGGACCTTCAGGAGCACAGTCAGGATGACGGAGAAAAAGGAAATATCTTCAGATAGAAACTGGAAAGAAGCTTTCTGTGAATCTGCTTCTTGCTATGTTTATTCATCTCACATAGTTGAAGCTTTCTCTACATTTCGCAGCTTGGAAAATCTCTCGTGCATGGATCCACGAAGGGATATTTGGGATCACATTAGGGCCTATGGTGAAATAGGAAATATAGTCAGATAAAAACTGGAGAGAAGCTTTCTGAGAAACTGCTTGGTAATGTGTGAATTCCACTCAGGGAGGAATAACTTTCTTCTCATAAGGCACAGTTTGAACACTGTTCCTGCAAAACCAAAAGAGTGATATTCGGAGCACATTGAAGACTATGGCAAAAAGAAAAATGTCGTTCAATAAAACAAAAAGAAGAACTCAAAGAAAGAGCTCTCTGACATGTCCATTCTTTTCACAGGTTAACGATTACTCTCAATTTCCCAGTTTGAAAGTAGGTCTTTGAGGGTTCAGCGAAGGGATAGTAAGTGGCAATCCAAGGCCTGCATCAAGCAAGGAAATATCTTCAATCGAAAATTGGAGAGAAATTTTCGGTGCAACTCTTTTGTGATGTTTGTATTCATCTCATAGAGTTAAATGATGCTTTAGATTGAAGAGTTTGAAATCACTGTTTCTGTGGAATCTGAGAAAGGACATTTGTAAACGCTCGTTAGAATATCCGTAAAAATAAATAACATCAGAGAGTAACCAGAAGGAAGCTTTCCGTGAAACTGCTCTGTGTCACGTGAATTCCACTCACACAGTGAAGCTTCTCTTTTCATTGAGGAGTATCATAACACAGTTTTCATTTACTCTGAGAGGGGATATTCAGGAGCACTTTGAGACACATGTTAAGAAGGAAAACGTCTTCAGATAGAAACTGGAGAGAAGCTTTCTGAGGAGCTGCTTTATGACATGTGAATTCCACTCACAGAAATATACCTTTCTTCTCCTAGAGGATTCCGGAATTTATTTTGTAGAAAAAGCTACCAAGAGACATTCAGGCGTATAGGTACGGCTCTGGTGAAAAAGGAAATATCCTCAGAGAAAAACTAGAACGATTATTTCTGTGACCCTTCTTTGTGTTCGATATGTTTATTCATCTCGCCTGGTTAAAACTTTTCTTATATGCACAGTTTGGAAACTCCGTCGTGCATGGATCCATGAAGAGACTTTCGGGAGCTCATTCAGGCCTACGGTGAAAGAGGAGACATATTCAGATAAAAACTGGTTAGAAGCTCTCTGAGAAAGTACTTTGTGATGTATGCATTCCACCCACGATTTATACATTTTCTCACAAGGCAGTGTTTGAACACTGTTCCTGTGAAACCAAAAAAGTGATATTTCGGAGCACATTGAGGACTATGGCAAATAGGGAAATGTACTGAAATAAAATCGAGGAACAAGCGTTCCAGGAATCTGCTCTCTGTTATGTGCATTCACTACACAGAGTTAATGCTTACTCTATGTTGTCCAGTCTTGACACTGTCTTCGAAGAATCTGAGAAGGGATATTTAGTGACGCCTTGAGGCTTGTGGTGAGCGAGCAAACGTCTTCTGATGAAACTTGCAGAGAATCTTTCTGAGCAACTGCTTTGCACTGTGTGTATTCATCTCATAGAGTTAAACCATGGTTGGATTGAGCAGCTTGAAATCAGTTTTTGTGGAATCTGAGGAAGGACATTTGGAATGATCCTTAGAATATGGAGAAAGAAATAACGTCAGGTAAAACCTAGAAGGAAGCTTTCTGTGAAACTGCTCTGTGTCGTCTTAATTCCTCTCACTGAGTTAAGCCTTTCTTTTCATTGAGCAGTTTTCCAACCCTGTGTATGTTTTGCGTGTGTTGGGATATTCAGGAACACTTTGAGGCTAACAGTGAAAAAGGTAATATGTTCCGACTGAAACTGGAGAGAAGCTTTCTGAGGAACTGCTTTGTGACGTGTGCACTCCACACACAGTGTTATACCTCTCTTCACATACATCATCGGGGAAACCCTTTTGGAGAAACTGGTATCAAATAATATTCGGGAGCATTTTGATGCCGATGGTGAAAAGGGAAATAGTCACAGACAAAAACTATAAAGAAGTTTTCTAGGAAACGACTCTGTGATATGTTTAATCATCACACATAAATAATGCTTTCTTTATTTTATGCAGCTTGGATACTGTCATGGGCGGATCCATGAAGGAGCCTTTGGGACCACATTCAGGGCTAGGGTGAGAAAGGAAATATCTTCAGATAAAAACTGGAAAGAAGCTTTCTGTTAATCTGCTTTTTGCTATGTTTATTCATCTCATATAGGTGAAGCTTTCTTTACCTTAGGTAACTTAGAAACTCCCTCGTGGATGGATCCGTGAAAGGATATTTGGGATCACATTCGAGTCTAGGTTGAAATAGGAAATGTAGTCAGATAAAAAATGCAGAGAAGCTTTCTGAGAATCTGCTTGGTGATGTGAACATTCCACTCAGGGAGATATAACTTTCTTCTCATAAGGCACAGTTTGAACACTTTTCTTGTAAAACAAAAAGAGTGATATTCTGAGCACATTGAAGACTATGGCAAAGAGTGAATTGTCGTACAATAAAAAACAGAAAGAAGCACTCGAAGAAACTGCTCTCTGACATGTCCATTGTTTTCACAGCGTTAAATCTTCCTCTACATTTCCCAGTTTGCAAGTCGGTCTTTGAGAGTTCTGCAAAGGGACAGTAATTGGCAATGGGAGGACTGTGTCAACTAAGGAAATGTCTTCCATCGAAAATCACAGAGAATATTTCCGTCCAATTCTTTTGTGATGTTTGTATTCATCTTATAGAGTTATATCATTCTTTTGATTAAGCAGTTTGAAATCACTATTTCTGTGGAATCTGAGAAAGGACATTTGGGAACGTTCTTTAGAATATACTGAAATAGAAATACCTCAGAGAGAAATCAGAAGGAAGATTGTGTGAAACTACTCTGTGTCACGTGAATTCCCCTCACACACTTAAGCTTCCCTTTTGATTGAGGAGTATCATAACACTGTTTTCGTTTCGTCTGAGAAGGGATATTCAGGAGCGCTTTGAGTCTCACGGTAAGAAAGGAAAAGACTTCAGATACAAACTGGAGAGAAGTTTTCTGAGGAGCTGCTTTGTCACGTGTGCATTTCACTCACAGAAATATTCCTTTCTTCTCCTAGAGGATTCCGGAATTTCTTTTGTAGGTAAAGCTACCAAGAGGCATTCGGGAGTATAGGTACAGCTCTGGTGAAAAAGGAAATATCCTCAGAGAAAAACTGGAACATATATTTCTGTGACACTTCTTTGTGTTAGATATGTTTATTCATCTCGCCTGGTTAAAACTTTTCTTATGTTATGCAGTTTGGAAAGTCCGTCATGCATGGATCCGCAAAGAGACTTTCGGGAGCTCATTCCGGCCTACAGTGAAAGAGGAGATATCTTCAGATAAAAACTGGTTAGAAGCTCTCTGAGAAAGTACTTTGTGATGTATGCATTCCACTCAGGATTTATACATTTTCTCACAAGGCGGTGTTTGAACACTGTTCCTGTGAAACCAAAAAAGTGATATTTCGGAGCACATTGAGGACTACGGCAAATAGGGAAATATACTGAAATAAAATCGAGAATCATGCATTCCAAGAATCTGCTCTCTGATATGTGCATTCACTTCACTGAGTTAATGCTTACTCTATGTTGCCCAGTCTAGATACTCTGTCTTCGAAGAATCTGAGAAGGGATATTTAGTGACGCCCGGAGGCTTGGGGTGAGCGAGCAAACGTCTTCCAATGAAACTTGCAGAGAATCTTTCTGAGCAACTGCTTTGCGGTGTGTGTATTCGTCTCATAAAGATAAACCATTGTTGGATTGAGCAGCTTGAAATCACTGTTTTTGTGGAATCTGAGGAAGGACATTTGGGAACGACCCTTGGAATATGGAGAAAGAAATATCCTCAGGGAAAACCCAGAAGGAAGCTTTCTGTGAAACTGCTCTGTGTCATCTTAATTCCTCTCACTGAGTTAAGCCTCTCTTTTCATTGAGCAGTTTTCCAACCCTGTGTATGTTTTGCGTGTGCTGGGATATTCAGGAACACTTTGAGGCTAATGGTGAAAAAGGAAATGTGTTCAGACCGAAACTGGAGAGAAGCTTTCTGAGGAACTGCTTTGTGACGTGTGCACTCCACTCACAGTGTTATACCTCTCTTCACATACAGCTTCGAGGAAACCCTTTTGGAGAAACTGGTATCAAATGATATTCGGGAGCATGTTGATGCCGATGGTGAAAAGGGAAATAGCCACAGACAAAAACTATAAGGAAGCTTTCTAGGATACGACTCTGTGATATGTATAATCATTTCATATATAAAATGCTTTCTTTATATTATGCAGCTTGGAAGCTGTCATGGACGGATCCAGGAAGGAGCATTCGGGAACACATTCAGGGCTACGGTGAAAAAGGAGGTATCTTCAGTTAAAAACTGGATAGAAGCTTTCTGAAAAAGTACATTTTGATGTATGCATTCCACTCAGAGGATTATACAACTTTTCCCGCAGCACAGTGTTGGAACACTGTTCTTGTGAAACCGAAAATTTCATATTTTGGTGTGCATTGAGCACTATGGCAAATAGTGAAATATACTGAAATAATATCGAGGAAGAAGCGTTCCCAGAATCTTCTCTCTCTCATGAGCCTTCACATCACAGAGTTAATGCTTACTCTATGTTGCCCAGTTTTGAAACTCTGTCTTTAAATGATCTGTGAAGGGCTATTTAGTGATGCCTGGAGACTTGTGGTGAGTAAGTTAACGTCTTCCGATGAAACCTGCAGAGAATCTTTCTGAGCAACTGCTTTGCGATGTGTGTATTCGTCTCATAGAAGTAGACCATTCTTTTGACGGAGCAGCTTGAAATCACTGCTTCTGTGCCATTGTGGAAGGACATTTCAGAATGATCCTTAGAAGATGGAGAGAGAAATATCCTAAGGTAAAGTCCAGAAGGAAGCACTCTGTGAAATTGTTCTGGGTCGTCTTATTTCCTCCTGCGCAGTTAAGCCTCCTTTTTCATTGAGCAGTTGTCTAACGTTTTATTATTATTATTATTATTATTATTTATTATTATACTTAAGTTCTAGGGTACATGTGCATAACGTGCAGGTTTGTTACATATGTATACTTGTGCCATGTTGGTGTGCTGCACCCATCAACTCGTCAGAACCCATCAATTCATCATTTATATCATGTATAAATCACAATGCAATCCCTCTCCCCTCTCCCCTCCCCATGATAGGCCCCAGTGTGTGATGCTCCCCTTCCTGAGTCCAAGTGATCTCATTGTTCAGTTCCCACCTATGAGTGAGAACATGCAGTGTTTGGTTTTCACTTCTTGTGATAGTTTGCTAAGAATGATGGTTTCCAGCTGCGTCCATGTCCCTACAAAGGACGCAAACTCATCTTTTTTTATGGCTGCATAGTATTCCATGGTGTATATGTGCCACATTTTCTTAATCCAGTCTGTCACAGATGGACATTTGGGTTGATTCCAAGTCTTTGCTATTGTGAATAGCGCCGCAATAAACATACATGTGCATGTCCCTTTGTAGTAGAATAATTTATAATCCTTTGGGTATATACCCAGTAGTGGGATGGCTGGGTTATATGGTATATCTAGTTCTAGATACTTGAGGAATTGCCATACTGTTTTCCATAATGGTTGAACTACTTTACAATCCCATCAACAGTGTAAAAGTGTTCCCATTACTCCACATCCTCTCCAACACCTGTTGTTTCCTGATTTTTTAATGGTTGCCATTCTAACTGTTGTGAGATGGTATCTCATTGTGGTTTTGATTTGCATTTCTCTGACGGCGAGTGAGGATGAACATTTTTTCATGTGTCTGTTGGCTGTATGAATGTCTTCTTTTGAGAAATATCTGTTCATATCATTTGCCCACTTTTTGATGGGGTTGTTTGTTTTTTTCTTGTACATTTGTTTGAGTTCTTTGTAGATTCTGGATATTAGCCCTTTGTCAGATGACTAGATTGCAAATTGTTCTCCCATTCTGTAGGTTGCCTGTTCACTCTGATGGTAGTTTCTTTTGCTGTGCAGAAGCTCCTTAGTTTAGTCATATCCCATTTGTCAATTTTGGCTTTTGCTGCCATTGCTTTTGTGTGTTACACATGAATTCCTTGCCCATGCTCATGTCCTGAATGGTACTACCTAGATTTTCTTCTAGGGTTTTCATGGTAATAGGTTTAACATTTAAGTCTCTAATCCATCTTGAATTAATCTTCGTATCAGGAGTAAGGAAAGGATCCAGTTTCAGCTTTCTACTTATGGCTAGTCAATTTTCCCAGCACCATTTATTAAATAGGGAATCCTTTCCCCATTTCTTGTTTCTCTCAGGTTTGTCAAAGATCAGATGGTTGTAGATGTGTGGTATTATTTCTGAGGACTCTGTTCTGTTCCATTGATCTATATCTCTGTTTTGGTACCAGTACCATGCTGTTTTGGTTACTGTAGCCTTGTAGTATAGTTTGAAGTCAGGTAGCATGACGCCTCCGGCTTTGTCCTTTTGACTTAGGATTGTCTTGACAATGCGGGCTCTTTTTTGGTTCCATATGAACTTTAAAGCAGTTTTTTCCAATTCGGTGAAGAAACTCATTGGTAGCTTGATGGGGATGGCATTGAATCTATAAATAACCTTGGGCAGTATGGCCATTTTCACGATATTGATTCTTCCTATCCCTGAGCAAGGTATGTTCTTCCATTTGTTTGTGTCCTCTTTGATTTCACTGAGCAGTGGTTTGTAGTTCTCCTTGAAGAGGTCCTTTACATCCCTTGTAAGTTGGATTCCTAGGTATTTTATTCTCTTTGAAGCAATTGTGAATGGAAGTTCATTCCTGATTTGGCTCTCTGCTTGTCTGTTACTGGTGTATAAGAATGCTTGTGATTTTCGCACATTAATTTTGTATCCTGAGCCTTTGCTGAAGTTGCTTATCAGCTTAAGATTTTGGGCTGAGACGATGGGGTTTTCTAAATATACAATTATGTCATCTGCAAACAGGGACAATTTGACTTCTTCTTTTCCTAACTGAATACCCCTTATTTCTTTCTCTTGCCTGATTGCCCTAGCCAGAACTTCCAACACTAGGTTGAATAGGAGTGGTGAGAGAGGGCATCCCTGACTTGTGCCAGTTTTCAACGGGAATTTTTCCAGTTTTTGCCCATTCAGTATGATATTAGCTGTGGGTTTGTCATAAAAAGCTCTTATTATTTTGAGGTACGTTCCATCAATACCGAATTTATTGAACGTTTTTAGCATGAAGGGCTGTTGAATTTTGTCAAAAGCCTTTTCTGAATCTATTGAGATAATCATGTGGTTCTTGTCTTTGGTTCTGTTTATATGCTGGATTACGTTTATTGATTTGCATATGTTGAAACAGCCTTGCATCCCAGGGATGAAGCCCACTTGATCATGGTGGATAAGCTTTTTGATGTACTGCTGAATCTGATTTGCCAGTATTTTATTGAGGATTTTTGCATCGATGTTCATCAGGGCGATTGGTCTAAAATTCTCTTTTTTTGTTGTGGCTCTGCCAGGCTTTGGTATCAGGATGATGTTGGCCTCATAAAATGAGTTAGGGAGGATTCCCTCTTTTTCTATTGATTGGAATAGTTTCAGAAGGAATGGTACCAGCTCCTCTTTGTACCTCTGGTAGAATTCAGCTGTGAATTCATCTGGTCCTGGACTTTATTTGGTGCGTAGGCTATTAATTGTTGCCTCAATTTCGGAGCCTGCTATTGGTCTATTCAGGGATTCAACTTCTTCCTGGTTTAGTCTTGGGAGAGGGTAAGTGTCAAGGAAGTTATCCATTTCTTCTAGATTTTATAGTTTATTTGCATAGAGGTGTTCATAGTATTCTCTGATGGTAATTTGGATTTCTGTGGGGTCCGAGGTGATATGCCCTTTATCATTTTTTATTGCGTCTATTTGATTCCTCTCTCTTTTCTTCTTTATTAGTCTTGCTAGTGGTCTGTCAATTTTGTTGATCTTTTCAAAAAACTAACTCCTGGATTCATTGATTTTTTGGAGGGTTTTTGTGTCTCTATCTCCTTCAGTTCTGCTCTGATCTTAGTTATTTCTTGCCTTCTGCTAGCTTTTGAGTGTGTTTGCTCCTGCCTCTCTAGTTCTTTTAATCGTAATGTTAGAGTGTCAATTTTAGATCTTTCCTGCTTTCACTTGTGGGTATTTAGTGCTAGAAATTTCCCTCTACACACTGTTTTAAATGTGTCCCAGAGATTCTGGTATATTGTATCTTTGTTCTCATTGGTTTCAAAGAACATTTTTATTTCTGCTTTCATTTCGTTATATACCCAGTAGTCATTCAGGAGCAGGTTGTTCAGTTTCCATGTAGTTGAGGGGTTTTGATTGAGTTTCTTAGTCCTGAGTTCTAGTTGATTACACTGTGTCTGAGAGACAGTTTGTTATAATTTCTGTTCTTTTACATTTGCTGAGGAGTGCTTTACTTCCAATTATGTGGTCAGTTTTGGAATAAGTGCGATGTGGTGCTGAGAAGAATGTATATTCTGTTGATTTGGGGTGGAGAGTACTATAGATGTCTATTAGGTCCGCTTGGTGCAGAGATGAGTTCAATTCCTGGATATCCTTGTTAACTTTCTGTCTCGTTGATCTGTCTAATATTGACAGTGGAGTGTCGAAGTCTCCCATTATTATCGTATGGGAGTCTAAGTCTCTTTGTTAGTCTCTAAGGACTTGCTTTATGAATCTGGGTGCTCCTGTATTGGGTGCATATATATTTAGGATAATTAGCTCTTCCTGTTGAATTGATCCCTTCACCATTATGTAATGGCCTTCTTTGTCTCTTTTGATTTTTGATGACTTAAAGTCTGTTTTATCAGAGACTAGGATTGCAACCCCTGCTTTTTTTTTGTTCTCCATTTGCTTGGTAGATCTTCCTCCATACCTTTATTTTGAGCCTATGTATGTCTCTGCATGCGAGATGGGTCTCCTGAATACAGCAGACTGATGGGTCTTGACTCTTTATCCAGTTTGCCAGTCTGTGTGTTTTAATTGGAGCATTTGGTCCATTAACATTTAAGGTTAATATTGTTATGTGTGAACTTGATCCTGCCATTATGATATTAAGTGGTTATTTTGCTCATTTGTTGATGCAGTTTCTTCCTAATCTCGATGGTCTTTACATTTTGGCATATTTTTGCAATGGCTGGTACCGGTTGTTCCTTTCCATGTTTAGGGCTTCCTTCAGGGTCTCTTGTAAGGCAGGCCTGGTGGTGACAAAATCTCTAAGCATTTGCTTATCTGTAAAGGATTTTATTTCTCCTTCACTTATGAAACTGTATTTCTTGAATTTGAATGCTGGCCTGCCCTTCTAGGTTGGGGAAGTTCTCCTGGATGATATCCTGAAGAGTGTTTTCCAACTTGTTTCCATTCTCCCTTTCACTTTCAGGCACCCCAGTCAGACGTAGATTTGGTCTTTTTACATAATCCCATACTTCTTGCAGGCTTTGTTCATTTCTTTTTCTTCTTTTTTCTTTTGGTTTCTCTTCTCGCCTCATTTCATTCATTTGATCCTCAATCGCTGATACTCTTTCTTTCAGTTGATCGATTCGGTTACTGAAGCTTGTGCATTTGTCACGTATTTCTCGTGTCATGGTTTTCATCTCTGTCATTTCGTTTATGACCTTCTCTGTATTATTTAGTCTAGCTGTCAATTCTTCCACACTTTTTTCAAGATTTTTAGTTTCTTTGCACTGGGTCCGTAATTCCTCCTTTAGCTCTGAGAAGTTTGATGGACTGAAGCCTTCTCTTATTTCGTCAAGTCATTCTCTGACCAGCTTTGATCTGTTGCTGGCGATGAGCTGCACTCCTTTGCAGGGGGAGATGCACTCTTATTTTTTGAATTTCCAGCTTTTCTGCCCTGCTTTTTCCCCATCTTCGTGGTTTTATCTGCCTCTGGTCTTTGATGATGATGACGTACTGATGGGGTTTTGGTACAGGTGTTCTTCCTGTTTGATAGTTTTCCTTCTAATAGTCAGGACCTTCAGCTGTAGGTTGTTGAAGATTGCTTGAGGTCCACTCCAGACCCTGTTTGCCTGGGTATCAGCAGCAGAGGTTGCAGAAGATAGAATATTGCTGAACAGCGAGTTTACCTGTCTGATGCTTATTTTGGAAGCTTCCTCTCAGTGGTGTATTCCACCCTGTGAGGTGTGGGGTGTCAAACTGCCCCTAGTGGGGGATGTCTCCCAGTTAGGCTACTCAGGGGTCAGGGACCCACTTGAGCAGGCAGTCTTTCCATTCTCAGATCTCAACCTCCGTGTTGGGAGATCCACTGCTCTCTTCAAAGCTGTCAGACAGAGTCGTTCACGTCTGCACAGGCCTCTGCTGCTCTCCCTGCTATTTTTTAGCTGTGCCCTGTCCCCAGAGGTGGAGTCTACAGAGAAAGGCAGGTTTCCTTGAGCTGATGTGAGTTCCACCCAGTTCGAGCTTCCCAGCGGCTTTGTTTACCTACTTATGCCTCAGTAATGGCGGGCTGCTCTCCCCCAGCCTCGCTGCTGCCTTGCGGTTAGATCGCGGCAGACTGCTGTGTTAGCAAGGAGGGAGGCTCCGTGCGCTTGGGTCCCTCCTGGCCAGGTGTGGGGTATATTCTCCTGGTGTGCCCGTTTGCTTAAAGCACAGTATTGTTGGGGGCAGTTACCCGATTTTCCAGGGGTTGTGTGTCTCAGTTCCCCTGGCTAGGAAAAGGGATTCCCTTCCCCTTTGCACTTCCCAGGTGAGGCGATGCCTCACCCTGCTTCAGCTCTCGCTGGTCGGGCTGCAGCAACTGACCAGCAGCAATTGTCTGGCACTCCTTAGTGAGACGACCCCATTACCTCAGTTGAAAATGCAGATATCACCGGTCTTCTGTGTCGCTCGCACTGGGAGTTGGAGACTGGAGCTGTTCCTTTTCGGCCATCTTGCTCCACCGCCCGTAGTTGTCTAACCTTGCGTATGTTTAGCATGTGGTGGGATATTCGGGAGCCCTTTGAGGCTTATGGTGAAAAAGGAAATATGTTCATCCGAAATTGGAGAGAAGCTTTCCTAGGAACTGCTTTGTGACGTGTGCATTCCATTCACACTGTTATACCTCTATTCTCATACAGCGTAGTGGAAACCTTTTGGAGAAACAGGTACCAAGTGATATTCGGGAGCATGTTGATGCCAATTGCAAAAAGGGAAATGGCCTCAGAAAAAACAGGAAAGAAGCTTTCTAGGAAATTGCTCTGTGATATGTGTCATTATCTCACATAGATAAAGCTTACTTTATATTATGCAGCTTGGAAACTTTCATGGAAAGATCCACAAAGGAAGCTTCGGGAGCATATTCAGGACTATGGTAAAAAAGGAAATATCTTCAGATAAAAATGGGAAAGAAGCTTTCTGTGAATCTGCTTTTGCTATGTTTATTCGTCTCACATAGATGAAGCTTTCTTTACATTACACACCTTGGAAACTACCTCATTCATGGACCCGCCAAGGGATATTTGGGATCACATCTGGGCCTATGGTGAAATAGCAAATGTAGTCAGATATAAACTGGAGAGAAGCTTTCTGAGAAACTGCTTAGTGATCTGTGCATTCCACTCAGAAAGTTATAACTTTCTTCTCATAAGGCACAGTTTGAAAACTGTTCCTGGCAAACCAAAAGAGTGATATTCGGAGCACATTGCAGATTATGCCAAAAAGTGAAACGTAGTCTAATAAAAAGCAGAAAGAAGGACTCAAAGAAATTACTCTCTGACCTGTATATTTTTTCACAGGGTTAAAGCTTACTGTACATTTCCCAGTTTGAAAGTCGGTCTTTGAGGATTCTGTGAAAGGATAGTAAGTATCTACCGGAGGCCTGTGTCAAGCAAGGAAATGTCTTGCATCGAAAATTGGAGAGAAACTCTCTGAGCAAGTCTTTTGTGATGTTTGTATTTATCTCACAGAGTGAAATCATGCTTCGGATTGAGCAGTTTGAAATCACTGCTTCTGTGCAATCTGAGAAAGAAATTTTCGGAACACTCTTTAGAACATCCTGAGAAAGAGATAACCTCAGAGAGAAACCAGAAGGAAGCTTTCTGTGAATAGTCTCAATGTCAGGAGAATTCCACTCACACAGTTAAGCTTCTCTTTTCATTGATCAGTATCATAACACTGTTTTTGTTTAGTCTGCGAAGGGATATTCAGGAGCACTTCTAGGCGTATGGTGAGAAAGGAAACGTCTTCAGATAGAAACTGGAGAGAAACTTTCTGAGGAGCTGCGTTGTGATGTGTGCATTCCACGCAGAGAAGCACACATTTCTTCTCCAAGAAGGATGTGGAATCCCTTTTAGAGAAATAGCTACCAAGAGACATTCAGAAGTAAAGGGACCACTGTGGTGAAAAAGGAAATATCCTCAGACAAAAAGTTGAAAGAAGATTTCTGTGAAACTGCTTTGTGTTAGATATATTTTTTCATCTAGCATAGCTAAAACTTTTCTCATGTTACGCAGTTTAGGAATTCCGTCATGCACGGATCCGCGAAGGGACATTAGGGAGCATATTCACGCATATGGTGAAAGAGGATGTACCTTCAGATTAAAACAGAATAGAAGCTTTCTGAGAAACTACTTTGTTATGTATGCATTCCACTCAGGGAGTCACACCTCTTTTCTCACAAGGCAGCGTTTGAACACTGTACCTGTGAAACCGAAAAAGTGATATTTTGGGGCGCATTGATGACTATGGCGAATAGTGAAATATGCTGAAATAAAATCAAGGAAGAAGCCTTCCAAAAGTTTGCTCTCTGCTGTGTGCATTCACTTCAATGCCTTAATGCTTACTCGAATTTGCCCAATCTTGAAACTCTGTCTTCAAAGGATCTGTGATGTGATATTTAGTGACCCCCTGAGGCTTCTGGTGAGCAAGGAAACATCTTCCGATGAAACCTGCAGAGAAACTTTCTGAGTTACTGCTTTGTGATGCGTGTATTAGTCTCATAGAGTTAAACCATTGAGCATCTTGAAATCACTTTTTTTGTGGCATCTGAGGAAGGACATTTGGAAATGATCCTTCTAATATGAAGAAAGAAATATCCTCAGGTAAAACTCAGAAGGAAGCTTTCTGTGAATCTGCTCTGTGTCGTCTTAATTCCTCTTACTCATTGAAGCCTCTCTTTTCATTGAGCAAATTTCTAACCCTGTGTATGTTTAGAGTGTGATGGAATATTCGTGAGCACTATGAGCCTTACAGTGAAAATGGAATTATGTGCAGAGCGAAACTGGAGAGAGGCTTTCCGAGGAACTGCTTTGTGTCGTGTGAATTCCATTCTCCGTCTTATACCTCTCTTCACATACAGCGTTGTGGAAACCATTTGGGAGAAAAGGTGCGTAGTGATATTCGGGAGCATGTTGATGCCAATGCGGAAAAGGGAAATAGCCTCAGACAAAAACTGGAAAGAAGCATTCTAGGAAACTACTCTGTGATATGTGTAATCATCTCACATAGATAAAGCTTTTTTACATTACGCAGCTTGGAAACTGTCATGAACGGATCCACGAAGGGACCTTTGGGAGCACATTCAGGACTATGGTGAAAAAGGAAAAATCCTCAGATAAAAACTAGAAAGAAGCTTTCTGTGAATCAGCTTTTTGCTATGTTTATTCATCTCACATAGATGAAGCCTTACATTACGCTGCTTGGAAACTTCCTCGTGGATTGATCTGCAAAGGGAAATTTGGGATCATATTCGGGCCTATGGTGAAATAGGAACTATAGTCAGATATAAACTGGAGAGAAGCTTTATGAGAAACTGCTTGGTGATGTGTGCATTCCACTCAGGGGGTTATAACTTTCTTCTCATAAGGCACAGTTTGAACACTGTTCCTGTAAAACCAAAAGAGTAATATTCGGGGCATATTGAAGGCTATAGTAAAAAGTGAAATGTCATAGAGTAAAAAACAGAAAGAAGCACTCGAAGAAACTCTTCTCTGATATGTCCATTCTTATAAGAGGGTGAAAGCTCACTCTACCTTTCCCAGTTTGAATATTGGTCTTTGAGTGTTCTGTGAAGGATAGTAAGTGGCAACCAGAGGCCTGTGATGAACAAGGAAATATCTTCCATCGAAAATTGGAGAGAATATTTCCGTGTAACTCTTTTGAGATGTATGTATTCATCTCATAGAGTTACATCATTCTTTGGATTGAGCAGTTTGAAATCACTGTTTCTGTGGAATCTGAGAAAGTACATTTGGAAACGCTCTTTAGAATATCCTGAAAATAAATAACCTCAGAGAGAAACAAGAAGGAAGCTTTCTGTGAATCTGCTCTGCACAACGTGAATTCTGCTCACACAGTTAAGCTTCTCTTTTCATTGAGCAGTATCATAACACTGCTTTTATTTAGTCTGCGAAGGGATATTCAGGAGTACTTTGAGGCTTATGGGGAGAAAGGACACCTCTTCACATAGAAACTGGAGAGAAGCTTTCTGAGGAGCTGCTTTGTGACGTGTGCATTCCACTCACAGAAGTACACATTTCTTCTCTGGAGGATCCCGGAATCCCCTTTGGAGAAAAAGCTACCAAGAGACATTAGGGAGTACTGAGTCAGCTGTGGTTAAAAAAGGAAATATCCTCCGAAAAAAATGGAAAGAATATTTCTGTAAATCTGCTTTGTGTTACATATATTTATTCATGTCGCATAGTTAAAACTTTTCTCATATTACACAGTTTGGAAACTCCATCTAGCACGGATCCATGAAGGGACATTCGGGAGCACATTCAGGCCTATGTTGAAACAGGAGATATCTTCATATTAAAATTGGATAGACGGTTTCTGAGAAACTACCTTGTGATGTATGCATTGCACTCAAGGAGTCATACCTCTTTTCTCACAAGGCTGCATTTGAACACTGTTCCTGTGAAACCAAAAAAGTGATATTTCAGGGCGCATTGATGACCATGGGAAATAGTGAACTATACTGAAATAAAATCGAGGAAGAAGCGTTCCAAGAATCTGCTCTCTGATGTGTGCTTTCACTTCAAAGTGGTAATACTTACTCTATGTTGCTCAGTTTCGATACTCTGTCCTTGAAGGATCTGTGAAGCGATATTTAGTGATGCTCAGAGGCTTGTGGTGAGCAAGAAACGTCTTCTGATGAAATCTGCAGAGAAACTTTGTGAGCAACTGCTTTGTGATGTGTGTATTCGTTTCCTAGAGTTATACCATTCTTTGTTTTGAGCAGGTTGAAATCACTGTTTTTATGGCATCTGAGGAAGGACATTTGGGAGCGATCCCTAGAATATGGAAAAAGTAATCTGCTCAGGAAAAATCCAGTAGAAGCTTTCGGTGAAACTACCCTCTGGCGTCTTAGTTCCTGTCGCTCAGTTAAGCCTCTCTTTCCATTGAGCAGTTTTCTAACCCTGTGTATGTTTAGCGTGTGATGGGATATTCGGTACTGCTCTGAGACTTACGGTGAAAAAGGGAATATGTTCAGACAGAAACTGCAGAGAAGCTTTCCGAGGAAGTGCTTTCTGACGTGTGCATTCCATTCACAGTCTTTTACCTCTCTTCTCATACAGCGTCGGGGAAACCTTTTTGGAGGAATGGTGCCTTGTAATATTCGGGTGCATATTGATGCCGATGGTGAAATGGGAAATAGCCTCAGATTAAAACAGGAAAGAAGCTTCCTAGGAAACTACTCTGTGGTATGTGTAATCATGTCATGGAGATAAAGCTTTCTTTACATTATGCAGCTTAGAAACTGTCATGGACGGATCCACGAAGGGACCTTCGTGAGAACATTCAGGACTATGGAGAAAAACGAAATACCTTCAGCTAAAAACTGGAAAGAAGATTTCTGTGTATCTGATTTTTGTTATATTTGTTCATCTCACATCATTGAAGCTTGTTTACATTACGCAGCTTGGAAACTCCCTCGTGGATGGATCTACAAAGGGATATTTGGAATCACATTCGGGCCTAAGGTGAAATAGGAAATATAGCCAGTTAAAAACTGGAGAGAAGCTTTCTGAGAACCTGCTTTCTGATGTGTGCATTCCACGCAGGAATTTATGACTTTCTTCTCATAAGACACAGTTTGAACACTGTTCCAATAAAACCAAAAAAGTGATATTCACAGCACAGTGAAGACCACGGCAAAAAAGTGACATGTCGTCCAATAAAAAACAGAAAGAAAAAGAAACTTCTCTCTGACATTGCCATTCTTTTCCCAAAGTGAAAGATTACTCTACATTTGCAAGTATGAAATTCGGTCGTTGAGGGTTCTGCGAAGGGATTGTAAGTGGCATCCGGAAGCCTGTGTCGAGCAACGAATTGTCTTCCAGAGAAAATTGGGGAGAAGTTTCGTGCGCAACTCTTTTGTGATAATTGTATTCATCTTATAGAGTGAAATCCTTCTTTGGATTGAGTAGTTTGAAATCACTGTTTCTGTGGAATCTGAGAAAGGACATTTGAAAACGCTTTTTAGAATATTCTGAAGAAAATAACCTCAGAGAAAATCCAGAAGGAAGCTTTGTTTGAAACTGCTCTGTGTCTCATGAATTCCACTCACACAGTTAAGCTTCTCTCTTCATTGAGCAGTATCATAACACTGCTTCTGTTTAGTCGGTGGAGGGATATTCAGGAGTGCTTTGAGGCTTACAGTGAGAAAGGAACCGTCTTCAGATAGAAACTGGAGAGAAGCTTTCTGAGGAGCTGCTTTGTTACGTGTGCATTCCACTCACAGAAATATACCTTTCTTCTCCTAGAGGATTCTGGAATCCCTTTTGGAGAAAAAGCTACCAAGAGACATTCGGGCATTTTGGGATGGCTATGGTGAAAAAGGAATTATCCTCACACAAAAACTGAAAAGAAGATTTCTGTGAAACTCCTTTTTGTTAGATATATTCATTCATCGCACATAGTTAAAACTTTTCTTATATAACACAGTTTGGAAACTCCGTCATGCACGGATCCATGCAGGGCCATTCAGGAGAACATTCAGGCCTACGTTGAAACAGGAAATATCTTCAGATAAAAACTGGAGAGAAGCTTTCTGAGAAACTACTTTGTGATGTATACATTCCACTCAGGGAGTTATACTCCTTTTCTCACAAGGCAGTGTTTGAACACTGTTCCTGTGAATCCGAAAAAGTGATAGTTCGGAACGCATTGAGGACTATGGTCAATTGTGAAATATCATGAAATATAATCGAGGGAGAAGCCTTCCCAGAATCTGCTCTCTCTTCGAAACTCTGTCTTTGATGAATCTGTGAAGGCATATTTATTGACGTCCAGAGGCTTGTGGTGAGCGAGCAAACGTCTTCCGAGGAAACCTGCAGAGAAACGTTCTGAGCAACTGCTTTGCGATGTGTGTATTCGTCTCATACAGTTAAACCGTTGTTTGGATTGAACTGCTGGAAATCACTGTTTTTCTGAAATCTGAGAGAACGTTTGGGAACGATCCTTAGAACATGGAGAAAGAAATATTCTCAGATAAAATCCAGAAGGAAGCTTTCTGTGAAACTGCTCTGTGTCATCTTAATTCTTCTCGCTCAGTTAAGCCCCCCTTTTCATTGAGCCGTTTTCTAACCCTGTGTATGGATAGCATGTGATGGGATATTCGAGAGCACTTTGAGGCATAACGTGAAAAAGGAAATATGTTCAGACCAAAGCTGGAGAGAAGGTTTCCGAGGAACTGCCCTTTGACGTGTGCATTCCACTCATAGTGTTATACCTCTCTTCTCATATAGCATCGGGGAAACCCTTTTGAAGAAATAAGTACCAGGCCGGGCGCGGTGGCTCAAGCCTGTAATCCCAGCACTTTGGGAGGCCGAGACGGGCGGATCACGAGGTCAGGAGATCGAGACCCTCCTGGCTAACACGGTGAAACCCCGTCTCTACTAAAAATACAAAAAATTAGCCGGGCGAGGTGGTGGGCGCCTGTGGTCCCAGCCACTCGGGAGGCTGAGGCAGGAGAATGGCGTGAACCCAGGAGGCAGAGGTTGCGGTGAGCTGAGATCCGGCCACTGCACTCTAGCCTGGGCGACAGAGCAAGACTCCGTCTCAAAAAAAAAAAAAAAAAAAAAAAAAAAAAAAAAAA